>NW_027069632.1:454461-511216 GCF_002906115.3 Quercus suber | reverse complement strand
TTAAAAGAAAAGCAAGCGGGGAGCTTGTAGCTGATTGAAGAATTCAAGAAAGAAGTAGTCCGTGGATTCGGAGCCTGCGCGTGGTCGTGTCAGGAAGTTCTACTGGTGGGTAGCATTAGGAAGTCGAGCGGGGAGCTTGTAGTCCTTTTGTACGAACTTCAATTCTTTCATAGTGAATTCAGGTTAGCCTTGAGGATCGGTGGGTCAAATCCTCCCCAGGTTTTTACCGTGTGGTTTCCTGGGTGATCATATCTTGTGTTATTTATTTTCCGCTGCTTTATATTCTTGATATGATTGTTTGGATTGTTTTAACCTAGAATTGCTTAATTTGACTAAGTAACAACTTGGCTAATTAATCTAGGCTACGCAATCTGTGTGTTTAAGGGGTCTAAAAACCGTTCAGCCCTCAACATCTTGGGTTCCTCACCAACCTACATTGATGTAATAGTTAACCCAAGAGTGGATGACGCCTGGCAGTTAACGGGTTTCTATGGAAATCTGGTAGTGGCTAACTGAGAACACTCTTGGGCACCACTAAAACACCTATGCATTAAGATGGATCTTCCTTGGATATTTGTGGGGGACTTCAATGAGATAGTCTAGGTAGAAGAAAAAATGGGAGGTACTCCAAAAAGGGAAAGACAGATGAGGGAATTCAGGGAAGCTTTGGATTTCAATGGCTTTCGAGACTTGAATTTTGTGGGTTCACCTTTCACTTGGTGTAATAACCAAAATAGGGAAGTTGTGACCTAGATTTAGCTGGATAGAGGGGTGGCTACACCATCATGGTCCCAATTATTCCTTAAGCTTCGTGTTCATCACATTACTGGCTCCTTATCTAACCATTACCTATTGTGGTTATGCTCGAATGATGAGAATGTGCGGTTCTTTAAAAGGAACAGGCCTTTCCGCTTTGAAGCCATTTGGCTAAAAGATGAAAGATGTGAAAAGGTAATTAAAAATGCATGGTAGCAACAAAATTCAGGTAACCATATGCAAGGGCTAATGTGCAAAATTGATGCCTATCACATAAGCCTTCGAAGTTGAAGTAGATTTTCCTTTAGTAACATTAGACAAATGCTAGAACAAAAAAGAAATAGCTTGCAGAAGGAGAGGCATTGGCTATGAAGGGGGGTAACCATGATCAGGTACGAATCCTTAAAGGAGAAGTATATGACCTCATGGTTAAAGAAGACTGTATGTGACATCAAAGGTCATAGGTTGAGTGGTTGAAAAGTGGAGACATGAACACTAACTACTTTCACAGCCGTGCTAGACAATGTAGCAAGAGAAATTTCATCTCAAACCTAGTTTTGAAGGATGGCTCAGTTATTGAAGAAGAAAAAAATGATTGGAGAGGCAATGGTGGACTATTTCAAAAATATGTTCACTTCAACAATGCCATTAGAATTTGACCCGATCCTTCAAGGAATTAAGCCAAAGATAACTCCTAGTATGAATGTAAAATTGACCTGAGAATTCACTGCCTCTGAAGTTGAGAAAGCTTTGAAACAGATGAAGTCAGTATCAACTCCTGGACATGATGGTATGTCACCAATTTTTTATAAATCTTTTTGGAATTTTATTGGCCAGGATGTAGTTGCTGCTTCCCTTTCTATCCTTAATTTGGGTACAATGCCAAAAAACCTAAACCATACTTTCATCTCCCTCATTCCAAAGAAAAAATCACCATAAAAAGCCAAAGATTTTAGACCTATAAGCCTTTGTAATGTCCTCTATAAAATCATATGAAAGACCATTGCAAACTGGTTAAAAAACTCCTACCCAAACTAGTTTTTAAATCACAAAGTGCCTTCATGCTAGATAGACTGATCTTAGATAATATCCTGGTAGCCTTTGAAAAACTTCACCACCTGAAAAATAAGTGGAAAGGAAAATCGGGATTTATGGCTTTAAAGCTTGACATGAGTAAAGCTTATGATAGAGTAGAATGAATGTTTTTAGAAAAAATTATGGAGAAATTGGGTTTTGATAGCAGATGGATTTCTGTTATAAGCTCTTGTATGCGCTCTGTCTCCTTTTCTATATTGGTCAATGGTGGACCCCCTATCACCTTACTTATTTCTCTTGTTTGCAGAAGGCCTTCATTCTCTTATCTAGGAAACTGAAAGGTCTGGCTCACTATGGGGTGTGTCTCTTTGTAGGGCTGGCCCTAAAGTGTCTCACTTATTTTTTGCCGACGATAGTTTGCTTTCTGTAGAACAAATCAACATGACTACCCCACCATCTTGGAGATTCTACATCTCTATGAGGCAACCTTGGGTCAACAAATAAATAGGGACAAAACCAAATGTTCCTTAGCTCCAATACATATCAAGCAATGCAAGAGCACATCAAAACAATGCTAAGAGTTTCGGCCACCCATCACATTGAATCATATCTTGGTTTGCCATCCTTTGTTGGTAAAGCAAAAAAAAAAAAATAGAGTTTTAGTTACATTTGAGAGAGGATTTGGCATAAAATCCAAGGATGGAAGGAAAATTTTCTATCACAAGAGGGTAGAGAGGTCCTGATAAAAGTTGTGCTCCAAGCAATGCCAACCTACACCATGGGTTGTTTTAAATTGCCCAAGTCATTATGCATGGACATTGAGTCCCAAATTCGAAAGTTCTAGTGGGGTTACAAGGGGGAAGTGAGGAAAATTCATTGGGCTGGATGGAAAAAACTTTTTTTGCCAAAATGCCAAGGGTGTTTTGGATTCAAAGACATTGACAATTTTAATTTAGCATTACTGGGAAAACAGGTGTAGAGGCTCCTCCATAACACTAATTCACTCTACTACAAGGTCTTTAAATCAAAATACTTCCCTAGTTGTTTGGTCATGGATGATGAAATGAAATCAAATGGATCATATGCCTAGAAAAGCATTCTAAAAGCTAGGCGGGTTTTGAGTTTGGGCTCTAGGTGGAGGATTGGCAATGGTAAATCTATTATCATTCGAAAGGACAAATGGCTTCCAAATCAACACTCAAGCTATATCATATCCCTTCTTAAAAATTTTCCAAGCAACACTTGGGTTTGTGCTCTCATCGATGATGATAACCCATGTTGGCTTGAAGATTGGGTACGTAATGAATTTCTCCCTCATGAAGCATCTACCATCCTCAGTTTTCCCCTAAGCCATAGCTATACTGATGATAAACTACTTTAGTCTGCCACAAAAAATGGTATTTATTCTACCAAATCAGCTTATCGACTACTCACTGACAAAGCCACATCTGCTACACCTGGTCCTTCAAATCCGAATTCCTACAACAGGTTTTGGCAGAATATATGGTCTCTCAATGTCCCAAGAAAGATCCAACATTTCATTTGGAGGGCTTGCAATGATTCTCTTCCAACAAAACTGAATTTATTCAAGTGAAACTATACTTTGTGAGCGATGTTGCAGTGAGATTAAAGATGCAGCACATGCACTATGGGGCTGCCAAATGCTAAAAGAAATATGGTGGGAAGTGGAGCCATTTAGAACCTTTTTGTTGAAACGATTTGCAAGCTTCAGGGACTTATTCCATGGCATTTTGAACCTTAAGCATCACAACTGTCGATGCCTCGTGGCAATTCGACCAACCATCGTGACGACACTCACTCGGGTGCCTATGGCATGCAGGCCCGAGAGCTTAGGTGTTGTGGAGGAGGGTTGTACCTCTAGTGTGTGACTAGAAAATGAGTCAATTTGAATTGAGTTACCAAAGGTAAGTGAAGTTGCCACTAATCATTGGGTTTTTTCTAAGATGTGATTAGTCACTTAACTCTATTTGATTTTATTACCAATTCTAGACTAAGAAAATAGATTGTTTTTCCTAATCTAATATGGATGGATAAAAATTCTTGATTCTTGATTCTTGAATACGAAAGTCTGGTTATGTGTAGTGAAGGTATTAGGCACCCCACAACGCCTATCCAAGGACAGTCCTTTGTTTTGGTAAAATCTTAATTTAAGGTCATTAGCAATAAAAAAACAAGCTATTGGCATTAACTTTTAGGGCTTTAAACGAATTAGGCTTTGAGGTTTGGTTTTGGAAAAGGGTGTGGTCTCAATCGATGCTTCCCTAGTGTGTTTGAAATCGATGCCAAATTTCTAGGATGAAAATCTTACAGAATTTTGCTTTTTTTTCGTGGCGGAAATCCAGCAGTGCTTTGTCTCAGGTGTGTCATAGCACACAAAACGCTATCCTTACCAAGCTTTTGTCATGAGAATATGGCAATAGGGATGCCCTATTTTCACAGCAAAAATCTGACAGAGTTTCGCATTTGGTGCGCTATGGCAGACCAGCAGGGTTTCATGCCTATGTATACAGCGCGTGCCAACATGCTTATGCTAGAGCCCCTCAAAGCATCAAACATATTGATGCGTGTCGCATACACAAGGAAACCAATGTTACTTAGTGACATAGATTGGGACGATCACACCACGATGATTGTGCACACAATATAGCATGAATATGCACCTACAGTAATTGCCTTGAGCACATACCCACACCACAAGGTCAAGAGCACTCATAGCTAGAAAGGATCACTCACGTAGCCATGAGGATCCATCATACAAAGTGCACAATCACCCATATACAAGCATATATAGATTGAATACACCATGCACAATGCTATTACACAAAGTAGTGTTAGGACATATGTGATTCACTTGTTAGGAACATATGTCACTATTTTCTCTAATTGGCTAATCCTTTGACAAAACGCACTTTACTTGTATTTAGGTAGATCTAGGGTGTGTCTAATATTTCAAGAAACCTTATTTCAAGATCAAGTACTAAAGCCATGCAAGTCTGTCCAAGATTCAAGCTAAAAGTGCAAGTTCATTAAAGCTTGACAGCTAGCATCTATCGAGCTTAAAGAGTTGTTCCAGCCCTGTGGCTCGACAGCTGCTCGACAGATGGCTATCTGTCGAGGTTTATGAAAAATAGAATTTCAATTCTGTTTTGACTCTAATCCATGATTATGTGTTTGGACCTTCTTTTCTCACAACCCTAGACATATAAAATGATTATTTTAAGGGCCGTCAAAGAGGACACAAGTTGCACAAGTGTTGAGCAAAGTTTGTTCAAGTAAATTGTGACCGGAGACAGAGTTTTGCCCTAGTTCATCATTCTTATGAAGAAATTGCTGTGTTTGTACACCGTAGGGTTTTGTGACCAAACATCTTCTTGATTTTCATCATCTAGATGAATTGAAGAACTTTGCAGCCAACAACCTTCTCTAGTTGGTGATTGAAGTCGCGAACTGGGATTCGTGCAATTGGTTAGTTACGTATTGGGAGCCGTGCATTACAAGGAGAGATTGTCACTACAGAACAAGTCCAATTGGGTATTCGGGTAAGGGTTCAACTGTAGGTTAGTAGAAGGTACTGAGATTCTTTTGCTTGTATCCGCTTGTTTTGATAATAGTGGATTCTCGGGAGTAGTGACCTTAAAATCACCTGGTGGAGTTTTTGCCTTGTTGGTTTTCCCCATTCGTAAATAAATCACTGTGTCAATTTGGTTTCCGCTACACTTAGTTTAATTGGTGATTTGTTTGTGCTACCACGCTCATTGCATGTTAATTTGATTAATTAATAAACTTGGCTAATTAATCAATTAATTAATCACAATAGGTCAATTCATTTTTGGCCTATCAAGCAGGAAAGTAAAACAAACATTGCGAATGTCTCAAGGGTATGGCCTAGTAAGGTACGGTAAATGTAAAAAAGACATTGCCATACCTAGGGAACATAGCCCAAGCAAGATTTAGGAAAGATAAAGGGTACATAGAGAGGAAACCCTAATACAATGCTCTAGAGAAGAGGCGAAGAGAAAGGGAGAAAGATGTAACCACTTGGGGAGGCTAGGCCTCCTAATCTACTAAACATTGCTCTTTTTAGGCTTGCGTCTTCTTGCTTGCATCTTTGCCTTCTTTTGCTTGCGCCAAAGAAGTTGCACCCTTACTCCAAGTGTCCATGCTCCATGTATGTACATGCAACGACAAATGAAATAAGCCAACAGACAAGCAAAAAAAAAAACAACTAGAAAGAAAGCATGCAAAAGGATGAACCAGCAAGGAGAGTCAAACTGGGGCAAACAAGCATGTTATCAAGCAAAAGAGGGTATCCTAGAAGGACAAACGTAGGTTTGGATTAGGTGTTCATAATTCCATCAAATTGGAGTATGGACGACACATGTGCCATCAAGCAAAATTCCTAGAAGGGACTTGGTGCCTCATGAATCAAAGACGGGTGTGAACTTGCACAAGATAGCAGGAATTAGGCTTGATGACACAACCAGGCAAAGACTCATACATGAACATATAGGCAAGCGTGCAAAAATAAAAAGAAGCAAAGAAAGCCAAACAAGTGGAGCAAAGCAAGCAATGCAAGCATAACATCATCGCATAGAGCGAAAACAAGTGTGTATCAAGCACACCAACATCACGGAAATGTGTCTCACAAGTGATCGCATCCAAACAATTCATAAGAGGGATAGATGCAACCACACAAGCAAGTGGCCCCAAAGACCGACAAGCATAAGCCCACAAAGGGCAAAAAGCATGGCAAAGCCTAGATCTAGACATGCAAACATGGATATAAAGTATAGAAGCAAGCAAGCATACACATGCATAAAGGAAATGATCCAAACCCTTTAACGTAGGCTTAGGTGTATGGATGTAGGCTTGGACCACAAGATCTAGATCTACACCCTACATAAAGGGGCCAAAACATAAGAAAGAGATATAACAAGAGATGAAAAGGCTTTAGAAGTACTTGGCATAGCAACCAACATGTAGACCTAGACACATAAACATGGCAAGGAGCACATCAACACATAAATCTAAGCATAAGCATGCTAAAAGGCACCTAGGCATATCCTAGCCCAAGAAGGCTAGGCCAACATCATCAAAGCAGTAAAACATGATAAGAAGTAAGGAGACATGCTAGAAAAGTTATAAAACATACTAGGAAGCGAGATAAAGCAAAGATATACTATGGAAAGCAATAAAGCATATAATAAAGCAAGATAAGGAAAAGGGAGTAGATTGTAACTAAAAACTACATCTACACCATTAAAACCTCAAATCCAAGGTCCTAAGACCAAGGAAAGGGAAAAGAGTGCAAGAACAATACCTCTTAATTGTTGAGAAAAGAGAGAAATCAATGGTTTTTTATTTTTATTTTTATTTTTATTTTTTTTTATGTGTTTAGGAGAGAATTTAGAGAGGAAAAGAGGGAGAATCTGCCAAGAAAATGGTCCAAAACTACCAAGAATTCTTTTTTCTTTTTTTTTTCTTTTTTTTCTTTTATAATTTTTTATCTAAGGGGGGTCTAGGGGTATTTATAAGCAAAAAGTGACTTTTCAGCTCTGGCATTTTTTTTCTTTTATAATTTTTTATCTAAGGGGGGTCTAGGGGTATTTATAAGCAAAAAGTGACTTTTCAGCTCTGGCAGCCACTTAGTAGCCGTCGACTTTGGACTCCTTTTTGGAGGCCTTTCTGGTCTTGGATTAAGTTGACCTTAGTGTCCCTGGAAAGGTCTGGATGTGTAGTTTCCATAACACTAAATAAATTGAAATTCCAACGGTCAAATCAAAAGTTATAGCCACAGAAAGCGAGCTGATGCACTATGCACAGTTTCTAGGATATCTTAACTGTTTTAGCTCCAATTTCAACCCATAAATAGTCATTGGAAAAGGAATTCAATAATCTTCACAATGACGCTGGTCCCAACCCATTCCGATGGTCAGATCAAAATTATGATATTAAAGCCCTCGGGAGTCAACCTTGGGTCAAATTTGGTCCAAGTTAACGAAAATCACCGAGTAGCTTAGGTTTGATATAGAAACATGAAAAATGTTGTTTTTAGATGATTTTGACCACCTTTGAATTTCGGTCAACCCAGGGTTGACTAGGGCATTTTGGTCAATTTGACTTGAAATGGCATTTTGAGTGCTCCGATGCCCGAACGAGTTGCGCCACATTAATCTAGATGTTTCTGTGGCTCCATGGAAGAAAGTTAATATTTTTGGAATTTTCAAGGTCTGGCACACAAATTGAGGGCGAACAAAATACGATATCTACAACAACCTTACTAAAATAGTGGCTTACTTAACATGGAGCATCTGGTATTGTTGTAACGCCATGAGAGTGGGCAGGCAAGTGTTGCTGATTTCACTAGTTTATCAGGATGCCTTAGAGAGGCTTCACAAGTTTCAAATGATCCCAAATCCCTCGCGGCCCTTGCCTCCTGCATTAGACCCAACTCACTAGCTCCCTCCATTGCCAAATCAGTTTAAAGCAAACTGTGATGGTGCCATTTTTCATGACTTAAATTGTGCAGGTTTGGGAGTTGTAATCCGAAACTCAGAAGGCATGATCATGGCTGCTTTATCGAAACGGGTTACACTGCCTCCATTAATTGACGATTTGGAAGGCTTGGCCTGGAGAAGATTGGTCATTTTTAAGCGAGATTCCGAAGTAGTGTACAAACATCTCACTGCTACCTTAACTAGTTTGGCTTCTTTTGACCACATAACTGATGAGACTCGAACTATAGTATCAAATATACGAGCTGCTTCTTTTTCTCATGTGAAACATGTAGGCAATGTAGTAGCAAACAAGCTTGCAAAATTAGCTAAGAATTTGATTGTACCTCAAATTTGGATTGAAAACATCCATTACGATGCAAATAATCTTGTAATAACTGATAGAAGTTTTCTGTTCATCTAATATAAAGTTTCACCTATTTTCTCAAATATATATATATATATATACACGTCAAAATGATACTTTTTTTTTAGAAAGGTTACTTTTTCTATTTTAATGTGGCATTTAACAACACGCTTTACATCATGTCTTCTATTTTAAGATTAGAAATAATAATACAACACATTTTAAAAAATATAAAATAATTCAACAAAAACATATCATAGCAATAGCCCAAAAATTACCGCCACAACATAGAACCACCTCCACAACCATGGCAAAAACCACCACAAACAACCAACACACATAACTACAAAAAACACTAAGATTATCATCATAGTAGTCACCAACTATCACAAAACCAATAACATATAGAATCCCAAAACAAAACCCCAAATTTGCAGGACGCAGCTACCAAATCTCAACCCACCGCCGACCCAAAATTGTAGCACCACCCAAATCGCAACCACAACATCGACCCAGATCGTAACCCATAATGCCAATCCACAAAGAAAGCCAGTAGTTGAGTGAGAGATTTGAGAAGGAAAGAAGAAAGAGGTATGGAGAGTGGAGAGAGGTAGGGACGAGAGAGAATGAGAGAAGAGAAGAAGGATTAGACATCTAGCTAAGAGAGAAGAGAAGAATATTTTATTTAGAATAGAGATAAAGATGAATAAAAACGGACCCCAAATATTTTTAGCATTCTATGCCGTACGCTTCTATATTGAAACATGACTACAGCTCATGCCAAAATAATTTGGCATATGACACATCTCATGGAGGTTATTTTTTGTATTTGGTATGCTAAATGCTAAATTTTTAGCATTTACCACATCTGATGTTAGTGCTCAAATGCAAATGCCATTATTTGTGCAATAGTTTTCAATGGGCATTTTGGAATTTTAGAATAATTGCAACAGCTCCAGCTAAATAGTTCTCCATATTCACATGACTAGCAACTAGCGATACGTGTTCTTTCTAGTCAGCAGTGCAAAACCTAACATTTCATTAAAACTACTAAAACAACAGCAAGGTTGCTACCAACTCAAGCCTTAACTCTTTTTCATAAACAACGCTCAAAAAGTGTAGGTAAACAACTTTTTTTACCACAATTTTTATCACAACTCTAAAATGATTGATTGTGAATGGTAGAGAAAAAGTGATGAGTCCATGTAACAATACAAAAGTAATTGTCCACCATCAACAGTTAACCATTTCATCAAGTTGTGACAAATTAATGTTATGATTCCTAACAAACTGAATGGCATTTGATGTTACTGAGTAAGGCTATCCAGCACCTGCCCAGACCCGACTCTCTCCGACATAATAACCGCCTAATCCGAGTGGTCGTTCGGCCAACCGTGGGTTGTCGTTGCTTGGACTTAATACTGATAGGCCAAAAACTTATTGACCCCTTGTGATGAATTAATTGATTAATTAACATGGAAACACATGGTAACACAAACAAATCACCAATTAAACTAAGTATGCAATGGAAAATAAATTGACAAGGTGATTTGTTTACGAATGGGGAATACCTATATGGCAAAAACCCCACCGGATGATTTTAAGGTCACCACTCCCGAAATTTCACTATTATCACAACAAGCGGTTACAAGTAAAGGAATCCTAGTATCTTATACCAACCTACAATTGAACCCTTACCATAATACCCAAATGGACTTTTTCTATAGTAACAAATTCTCCTTTTGATGCATAGCTCCTAATACGTGACTAACCAATTGCGTGGATCCCATTACGCGACTTCAATCACCAACTAGAGAAGGTTGTTGGCTGCAAAGTTCTTCAGTTCATTCCATGATGAAGATCAAGAAGATAATTGGTCACAAAACCCTATGATGCACAAACACACCAACTTTTTCACAAGAATGATGAACTAGGGTAAAACTTTGTCTTAGGTCACAATTTGCTTGAACAAATTTTGCTCAACACTTGTCCAACTTGTGTCCTCTTTGATGGCACTTAAAATAATCCTTTTATATGTCTAGGGTTGTGAGAAAAGAAAGTGTAAACACATAATCACGAATTAGAGTCAAAACAAAACTGAAAATCTGTTTTTCATAAACCTCGACAGATAGCTAGCTGTCGAGCTGCTATCGAGATGCCGTCGAGCCATGGGGCTAGAACAGCTTCCTAAGCTCGATAGATGCTAGCTGTCGAACTTTAATGACGGGCACTTCTTCAGCTTGAATCTTGGACAGACTTGTATGCCTTCAACACTTGATCTTGAAACACAGTTTCTTAAAGTATTAAACACATCCTAGGTCTACCCAAATACAAGTAAAGTGTGTTTTGTCAAAGGATTAGCCAATTACATAAATAGTGACATATGTTCCTAACAAGTGAATCACATATGTCCTAACAATGTCCCCCTTTGGCAATCCATGAACAAACCACAACAAACAAATGAGATATGAGAGAAATCATAAATCACTCAACTCATATTCACTTGTTGAATACAATAAAATCTATCCTAACACAAACTCTTGAAAAAGTTTGCAAGAAGAGAGTTTATGACAAGTAGACTTTGACAACCTGTATTTCTGAAACTCTTTAAACAAAACTCATCAAGACATCTTAGTGTGAAACAGAAATAATAAATTGCATACAAGTAATAAGAAGCATGTGCATAAAAAGAGAAAAGAAACAACACATGTAAGGGTAGGTGAAAGAAACATACATCATCATATAAAGAAGATAAGTACAATGTACGTCAATAATGGTCACAAGACCCAATGTACAAAAATAAATGTATCTAAAGTAGAGAAAAGAAAAAAGATACAAATAATCCTCACTACATCCCTCAAGAATCAACACTCCCCCTAACAAAATAGTCCTACACTAACTCTCCCCCTAAGAATGACTACTCTCATATCCAAAACTACTCCCTTTTTTGTCATGAGTGATAAAGGGTAAGAATGTTAAGTAGACATCTCATCGGTAGAGCTAGCATCTCCATCATCATCATCAGAAGCATCATCGTCATCATTATCATCATCATCATCCTCAACCTTGGAATCAGAAACCACTGGAGGAGGTGGAGGAGACAAAGCTATCGAGAGAGAGATCGAGAGAAATGAAGTCCGGATCGCACAGAACCTATTTATAGAACCTCAGTAAATCTCAACAGATAGAGGTGCCGAATCTGTTGAAAAAGGTGTCGAGAAAACAAAACGTCGACAGATGCAGCTGTCGAGGATTTGTCGAGGGACAAATCAACAAAATGCTAACAAGAAGCTTAATCGACCCACCAGCTGTAGAGAAGCTATTGTGGGGATATGAGCTTTCTCGATCGATCCACATAGCTTTCGAGGAAGTGTTGAGATTGCAATAAGAAATAGCTTAAGAGTTTGATAGACAGCCAGGTGTCGAGGAGGTGTTGAGATTGCTTAAAAACAGTTTTTCAAGAAGGGAAAAACACATAAATGAATGCAATCAAGAATGTAACTCAACCAATGATCCAATCAACATTTTAAGACTCTCAAAATCATCTCTCAACAACAATTTTAAGCATATGGATCCCAAAAACATACACACACACACACACACATACTAAACAAGTCTAACCAATTTTATATTTCAAAAACAAGTTAAGACAGTTTAGGGAGCATACATTAACATATGTAAACCTTGTGATGGCCAAATCACATTGTACCTGCACATGTAGCAAAAAATATTGCGTGTTGTGTGTGAAAAATATCGCAAGATTGCATAAGTGTATAAATATTATGACGATTTGAGATATGAGAAAATCACTTTAACTCACATACAATCATAACTGTTTGATGGGGACTATTACCTTTGAGGTACATCCTATAACTACCACATCTCCTAGAATACACGTTTGCAATCATATTTAAAAGCATTTTTGATCTTTTTGCTTTTTATTTTTCTTTTGAATAAGCATATCATGCATGGGCATATAAGGGAGAGAAAAGAAATACCCAATGATATTTGACATTCCAATTTTGCTATGCCGAAGCACACAAATGTCATTGACATTGTACTTTTGCTATGCCGAAGCATACAGATGTCATTTCATGATTGATGGGCAACAGTAGTGAGATGGTTATTTATGCCTTTCTCTTAGGATTTTCTAGTCCTTCTCGTCAAAAAGAGTGATACAAGTGTTAAGTACAAGAGATAACTTATTCTTACTCATCACAAACAAGAGCCACAAAGCTCACTTGTTTAGTTGTGCATAGAAATGCTCATCTAAGCTACAAAAGATACAAAGTTTAGAATAACTTTGTTTCAATGGTCATCCAAGGTACACAAGTACTAATGTACACAAAACACACATTGTTTTTGTATTTTTTTTATTTTTCAATTTTTTTTTTAATTTTTATATCAAAAACAAAATAAACAAAACTGGAAACAAACAAACAAAAACATGTTAAGCAAATCAAAGCAAAAACTAGATGCAAATGCATGAGGAAGAATAAGGAGAGAAAGAGATCAATCCAAAGAGATAACACCAATGTTTTGACGAAGGAATTCAAAACGTTTGCTGTCAAGAGGTTTGGTAAGCAAATTAGCCTTCTGATCATCGGTGTGAATAAACTTCAGAGTAAGAATAGCATCTTCGACAAGCTTTCTAATGAAGTGATGTCGAATCTTTATGTGTTTGGTTCGAGAATGTTGAACCGGATTCTTAGAGATATTGATGGCATTGGTATTGTCACAATAGATGGTGAGATGCTCTTGACAAATACCATAATCGTGGAGGAGTTTTTGCATCCATAGTAGTTGGGTGCAACAACTACCGGCAGTTATGTATTCAGCTTTTGCAATGGATAAAGAGATGGAGTTTTGCTTTTTGCTCATCCAGGAGACAAGATTGTTACCCACATAAAAACAACCCCTCGATATACTCTTTCTATAATCAGCATTCCCAGCCCAATCAACATCAGAATACCCAGCTAAGACATCATTTGTATCCTTGCTATACCACACACCGAACTCAACAGTGGTTTTAACATACTTTATAATTCTTTTTAAAGCAGTCATATGAGATTCTTTGAGGTTAGCCTGATATCTAGCCCACATACACACACCAACAATGTAACTAATGTCAAGTCTACTAGCAGTAAGGTAAAGAAGACTACCTATCATACTTCTATATAGAGATGAATCAACACTTTTGTCTACAAGTCCACAATGAGTATAACATTTGGGCTTATAGGGGTTCTGATAGAACTAGCAGATTCTAAACCAAACTTTTCACAAGATTATTAGCATATTTAGATTGAGATAGGAATACACCTAAATCTAGTTGACGAATCTGCAATCCAAGGAAGCGAGTCAGCTTTCTAATCATTCTCATCTCGAACTCGGTTGCATGAGTTTTGAGAAGCCATAGGCAAGTTCATCCTTAGTCGACCCAAAGATGATATCATCAACATAAACTTGAGCAACTATCAACTCGCCATCTTCCTTTTTGATGAAGAGAGTCTGATCAGCTTTTCCTCTTGTAAACCCATGTGACATCAAGTATTGTGTGAGTTGATCATACCAAGCTCTAGGGGCTTTCTTTAAGCCATAAAATGCCTTCTTGAGATACAACACATGATCTGGAAAGTATGGATCAATAAATCCTTTTGGTTGAGCCACATATACATCTTCTTTAAGTAGCCCATTCAAGAAAGCAGTATTTACATCCATCTGATAAAGTTTGAACTTCAATTGACATACTAGGGCAAGGAGAATTCTGATGGACTCCATACGGGCAACTAGGGCAAATGTTTCATCATAGTCTACTCCTTCCATTTGTGAGTGTCCTTGAGCTACAAGCTGAGCCTTGTTGCAAATCACATTGCCTTTCTCATTAGTCTTGTTGCGGAATATCCACTTTGTGCCGATGATGTGCTCACCCTCCGATCTAGGTACTAAAGTCTAGACATCATTCCTCTGAAACTGAAGGAGTTCATCATGCATTTCTTCGACCCAAATTTCATTCTAAAAAGCTTCCTCAACTTTCGTGGGTTCAACCTGTGACAAATAACAAGAATAAGACATAAAGTTAGCAACACATTTATCAACTGTACGTTTCCTTAATGTAAGTTCATTCATGTTTCCCACAATAACTTCTGGAGGATGATTTCATTTAATCCTGGAGGAAGGTCCTTTCTCTTCATGAGATTCAAAATCTGGTGAAGTTGGTATATTTGCAGAATCTTCCACAAAACTAAAGTATTGGGAGGACTTAGAGATGCAAGTTCTTGTTCAACAATTTCTTGAACTTCCTTAGGCTCAGGAGGAAAAATTTATTTGGGGAGTTCCTCAATACCTTTCTCAAAACCGGAATCAAAAGACTCATCAATAACAACATTCACTGTCTCCATTACCTTTATAGTTCTTTTGTTGTATACCCGATAAGCCTTGCTTGTGGAGGAGTAACCTAGAAATATACCTTCATTGCTCCGGGAGTCAAACTTTCCCACATTCTCTTTATCCTTGAGGATGAAACAAGTACTTCCAAAGCTTATGAAATACTTCACATTCGCTTCCTTCCTTTCCATAACTTATAAGGAGTCTTTTTGGTACCAGGTCTAAAGTATATCCTATTAACCGTATGACATGTAGTGTTAATGGCTTCTCCCTACAAGTTTCTAACCATATCTTTGTTATGCAATGTTAGGTTCTAAGGTCTTAGGATTTTATGTATTTAGAACTCTAATTTGTAATGTTGGCAAACCATGATCAAAACATTGTATTTAGTCTTATTTAGACTTGCTCAAAGTTGGTTTAATATTGTAAAGTTGGAATCGAGTGGCTGCAGAAGTACTTGGGACTTTCGGTCTGGCTCGATCGATCGAAGAATAGACTCGATCGATCGAAAATCGCACAGGTTGAATTTTCTGTAGAATTTCCAACTCAGCCCTACTTCATTAAACGTTTAGGGTTTTATGTTTTTACCCTAGGTATATAAACAAAACCCTAGCCTGAGAGAAAAGAAATACCCAATGATATTTGACATTCCAATTTTGCTATGCCGAAGCACACAAATGTCATTGACATTGTACTTTTGCTATGCCGAAGCATACAGATGTCATTTCATGATTGATGGGCAACAGTAGTGAGATGGTTATTTATGCCTTTCTCTTAGGATTTTCTAGTCCTTCTCGTCAAAAAGAGTGATACAAGTGTTAAGTACAAGAGATAACTTATTCTTACTCATCACAAACAAGAGCCACAAAGCTCACTTGTTTAGTTGTGCATAGAAATGCTCATCTAAGCTACAAAAGATACAAAGTTTAGAATAACTTTGTTTCAATGGTCATCCAAGGTACACAAGTACTAATGTACACAAAACACACATTGTTTTTGTATTTTTTTTATTTTTCAATTTTTTTTTTAATTTTTATATCAAAAACAAAATAAACAAAACTGGAAACAAACAAACAAAAACATGTTAAGCAAATCAAAGCAAAAACTAGATGCAAATGCATGAGGAAGAATAAGGAGAGAAAGAGATCAATCCAAAGAGATAACACCAATGTTTTGACGAAGGAATTCAAAACGTTTGCTGTCAAGAGGTTTGGTAAGCAAATTAGCCTTCTGATCATCGGTGTGAATAAACTTCAGAGTAAGAATAGCATCTTCGACAAGCTTTCTAATGAAGTGATGTCGAATCTTTATGTGTTTGGTTCGAGAATGTTGAACCGGATTCTTAGAGATATTGATGGCATTGGTATTGTCACAATAGATGGTGAGATGCTCTTGACAAATACCATAATCGTGGAGGAGTTTTTGCATCCATAGTAGTTGGGTGCAACAACTACCGGCAGTTATGTATTCAGCTTTTGCAATGGATAAAGAGATGGAGTTTTGCTTTTTGCTCATCCAGGAGACAAGATTGTTACCCACATAAAAACAACCCCTCGATATACTCTTTCTATAATCAGCATTCCCAGCCCAATCAACATCAGAATACCCAGCTAAGACATCATTTGTATCCTTGCTATACCACACACCGAACTCAACAGTGGTTTTAACATACTTTATAATTCTTTTTAAAGCAGTCATATGAGATTCTTTGAGGTTAGCCTGATATCTAGCCCACATACACACACCAACAATGTAACTAATGTCAAGTCTACTAGCAGTAAGGTAAAGAAGACTACCTATCATACTTCTATATAGAGATGAATCAACACTTTTGTCTACAAGTCCACAATGAGTATAACATTTGGGCTTATAGGGGTTCTGATAGAACTAGCAGATTCTAAACCAAACTTTTCACAAGATTATTAGCATATTTAGATTGAGATAGGAATACACCTAAATCTAGTTGACGAATCTGCAATCCAAGGAAGTGAGTCAGCTCTCTAATCATTCTCATCTCGAACTCGGTTGCATGAGTTTTGAGAAGCCATAGGCAAGTTCATCCTTAGTCGACCCAAAGATGATATCATCAACATAAACTTGAGCAACTATCAACTCGCCATCTTCCTTTTTGATGAAGAGAGTCTGATCAGCTTTTCCTCTTGTAAACCCATGTGACATCAAGTATTGTGTGAGTTGATCATACCAAGCTCTAGGGGCTTTCTTTAAGCCATAAAATGCCTTCTTGAGATACAACACATGATCTGGAAAGTATGGATCAATAAATCCTTTTGGTTGAGCCACATAGACATCTTCTTTAAGTAGCCCATTCAAGAAAGCAGTATTTACATCCATCTGATAAAGTTTGAACTTCAATTGACATACTAGGGCAAGGAGAATTCTGATGGACTCCATACGGGCAACTAGGGCAAATGTTTCATCATAGTCTACTCCTTCCATTTGTGAGTGTCCTTGAGCTACAAGCTGAGCCTTGTTGCAAATCACATTGCCTTTCTCATTAGTCTTGTTGCGGAATATCCACTTTGTGCCGATGATGTGCTCACCCTCCGATCTAGGTACTAAAGTCTAGACATCATTCCTCTGAAACTGAAGGAGTTCATTATGCATTTCTTCGACCCAAATTTCATTCTAAAAAGCTTCCTCAACTTTCGTGGGTTCAACCTGTGACAAATAACAAGAATAAGACATAAAGTTAGCAACACATTTATCAACTGTACGTTTCCTTAATGTAAGTTCATTCATGTTTCCCACAATAACTTCTGGAGGATGGTTTCATTTAATCCTGGAGGAAGGTCCTTTCTCTTCATGAGATTCAAAATCTGGTGAAGTTGGTATATCTGCAGAATCTTCCACAACACTAAAGTATTGGGAGGACTTAGAGATGCAAGTTCTTGTTCAACAATTTCTTGAACTTCCTTAGGCTCAGGAGGAAAAATTTATTTGGGGAGTTCCTCAATACCTTTCTCAAGACCGGAATCAAAAGACTCATCAATAACAACATTCACTGTCTCCATTACCTTTATAGTTCTTTTGTTGTATACCCGATAAGCCTTGCTTATGGAGGAGTAACCCAGAAATATACATTCATTGCTCCGGGAGTCAAACTTTCCCACATTCTCTTTATCCTTGAGGATGAAACAAGTACTTCCAAAGCTTATGAAATACTTCACATTCGCTTCCTTCCTTTCCATAACTTATAAGGAGTCTTTTTGGTACCAGGTCTGAAGTATATCCTATTAACCGTATGACATGTAGTGTTAATGGCTTCTCCCTACAAGTTTCTAACCATATCTTTGTTATGCAACATGGCCCTGGCCATCTCCTGAATAACCCTTTTCTTTCTTTCTACTACACCATTCTGCTGATGAGTAATAGGAGCAAAGAATTCTTGAGCTATACTTGATCTTGTGCAAAAGGACTCCATATATAAGTTCTCGAATTCTTTACTATGGTCACTTCGAATTTGATCAATCTTCAAACTCTTTTCATTCTGCAGTCTTATGCACAAAGCTTCAATGTGCTCAGGAACATCAGACTTGGTTCGTAGGAGAATGACCCAAGTGTACCTAGTGAAGTCGTCTACCAAAACCATGATGTATCTCTTACCACCAAAAGACTCGATTCTAGTTGGACCCATAAGATCCAGATGTAGAAGCTCCAATGGCCTAGATGTAGCTGATGTCTGAGTGCTTGGGTGCTTAGCTTTCATCTATTTCCCAAGCTAACATGGTCTACACACCACATTGCTCATTCTACTAAGCTTTGGTATTCCCAAGATTGATTCATGCTTAGATACAATGGAAAGATGTTTGTAACTAGCATGTCCCATCCGTTGATGCCATAAATCTTCATTTGGCAAACGAATGTTATTGCACACAATATTTGCGTCAGGAACCAATCCATAACAGTTGTCTAAAGTGCGAACACGGCTTATGAGTTTCTTTCCAGACTCATCCATGACAAGACACTTTCTATTTGAGAATAGTACCATGAAGTCATGATCACATATCTGAATTATGCTCAACAGGTTCACCCTTAGACCTTCTACAGATAGAACATTTGCAATGTCCAGCAGTCTAGGTAGAGAGATGAGTCATTTCCCTTTAATTTGTGACTTGCTCCTGTCACTAAAAGTGACATTGCCACCTTTCTTAGACTCAAAGACCTTGAGGAGAGATCGGTCTTCAGTTATGTATTTTGAGCAACCGCTGTTAAGGTACCATAAACACGTGTCCATAACTTTAAATGCGGACTTCAACATAAAACACACTTCGTGCTTAGATGACAGATTGGTGGGAATGGTACTTTCTTTCATCTGCCTTTTACAAGCTAAGCCTTTAATTTTTACTCTTCTCAGACGAACTCCTTTACACATTCTCATTCTGAGACAGTCTAGTTTCTTCTTAGTCAAACTGAGATCTTTTCCAATATTCATCATAAGATAATTCAAATAACTTTTAGACTTGTATTTTCTAAGACACTCAAACAAATAGAGATTAGAAAAACAAGAAGTATTTGAAAACAAAGATCTCTTCAAGCTGGTTACAGCCATAACAACAAAGGTCAACGGATCACACAACAAAGATTAACCCTAATCAAAGTGTGCCTGCTTTGATACCACTTGATAGGCCAAAAACGTATTGACCCCTTGTGATGAATTAATTGATTAATTAGCTAAGTTTAATTAATTAATCAAATTAACATGCAAACGCGTAGTAGCACAAACAAATCACCGATTAAACTAAGTATGTAGTGGAAAATAAATTGACAAGGTGATTTGTTTACAAATAGGGAAAACCTACCCCACTAGATGATTTTAAGGTCACTACTCCCGAAACTCCACTATTATCACAACAAGCGGTTACAAGTAAAGGAATCTCAGTACCTTATACCAACCTACAGTTGAACCTTTACCCCAATACCCAATTGGACTTGTTCTGTAGTGACAATTTCTCCTTTTGATGCACGGCTCCCAGTATGTGACTAACCAATTGCGCGAATCCTAGTACGCGACTTCAATCACCAACTAGAGAAGGTTGTTAGCTGTAAAGTTCTTCAGTTCATCCCACGATGAAAATCAAGAAGATGCTCGATCACAAAACCCTATGATGCACAAACACAACAACTTCTTCACAAGAATGATGAACTAGGGCAAAACTCTGTCTTCGGTCACAATTTGCTTGAACAAACTTTGCTCAACACTTGTGCAACTTGTGTCCTCGACGGCCCTTAAAATAATCCTTTTATATGTCTAGGGTTGTGTGAAAAGAAATTCGAAACACATAATCATGGATTAGAGTAAAAACAAAATTAAAAATTTGTTTTTCATAAACCTCGACAAATAGCTAGCTGTCAAGCTGCTATTGAGATGCTGTCGAGCCATAAGGCTGGAACAGCTTCTTAAGCTTGATAGATGCTAGTTGTCGAGTTTTAATGACAAGAACTTCTTCAACTTGAATCTTTGACAGACTTGCATGTCTTCAACATTTGATCTTTAAACACAGTTTCTTGAAGTATTAAACACATCCTAGATCTACCCAAATATAAGTAAAGTGCGTTTTGTCAAACGATTAGCCAATTACATAAAATAGTGACATATATTTCTAACAAGTGAATCACATATGTCCTAACAAATACTGTCAGTTCGAGTTACGGTTTGACAATCTAAGAAATCGAAAAACCCAACCCACCCGATGCCTTGTTTTCTCCCAATCACAAATCATGAGTTTCGACCGAAAATCCAGTACGCCTGAACTCAATACTCCACCGATATAACGAGATCTCAACCTGATCTTGATGCATATGGAGGAATATTGGCTAGAAATCAATAGATTTAGCCAGATCTGTTGAGATTTGGCAAGATTTTGACCCCTGTAGTAAACTTAAAATTGACCGATACGCACCCAAAATTGACAAGACCTAATCTTGCTGATCCAAAGCTCCATTATGTCGGTTGCGGGTTATGATTTTCCCACCCAAATCTTTCAGGTCGTGTCCAGGTTAGGTACAAACCTGACTCAGACCAACCCAAGGATAGTCCTATAATTAAGAGTAAGTCACATTAAAATCTTTTCAATCCCCAGGGTAACCTAGTGGGGGCAGGCATTGATCTAAGGAATGGGCAGTAGTGGTGCTAGTAATTGCTACACAATGACCATGACAACGAAAGGAAAGGGCCAATTTCTAGTGGGGCTGGTTATAGGCCTTACGAAAATGACTATGACTATCATTGTATAATGGCAAAAAGGATATTGCAATTAGTAACATTAAGAGCATTTACATTAGTTTGTGAAAAAATTTCTGTCTATTTTACATACTCACTTTTCAAAACACTCCAAACCAGATTATCTATTTTACACTACATTTCATTAAAATGTCAATTTTTCTTGATCTTTTTTAATTATTTCTCTTTCTTCACATGCAACAACCACCATCCACTCTCTTCCTTCATCCTTGGGACATGTAAAGAAAAAATAAAAAAACTAAATGCAAATAAATAGTATCAGTGTAAATTTACATGATTACTATAACAACTTTGCTAATTTACACATTTTTAGCTTGACTGATGTGGGTGATTTTGGAGTTAAAATGTGTAAAATTGAACCATTTTTCTACTTTGCATTGACTTATACAAATGCTTTAACACCCATCATATCCTTTGTTAGTAATAACAGTGCTAGTAATGCATAGATATAAAAGCATGTGATTTGAGTATATACTATATAGTGGAGAAAATATGAAGTAGATTATTGGATTGGAAAGCCAATATTTTTGTCAATGGCATGACGAATTAAAGGCAAATTATAGTAAACCCACCTATGGTTTGACCTGTTTTCACCTAGCCTACCCATGGTTTAAAATTTAACACTTTGCCCACTTGTGTTTAACTCTGTTTAGTCTACAGAAATTTGAAAACTCCTCACAAGACCTACCTCCTCATGTTCCCCACTTTAAATCTGAACGACTGAAGGATATCTTGCTACATTTTCTAGGCATTTAAGGTTGTTGCGATTAAGGATATCGTGCTAAAATTTGATGGATATATATTTAGACCCAAATCCAAGTACAAAATTTTCTTAGGGTTTATTATTTTTGCAAAATTAGTGAATGCTACATGTTTAAATTTGTCCATTTGGTCATCTATTAGTAATATCAATTAGAAAATATGGAAGATTAAGGAAAATTGTATACAAATATGACAAAATTTCTTTGGATTTGTAGACGTTTATGGCCGTTTGTGTGTTGTGGTCTTTGTGGACCCTAGGAATCTGTTGGGTTTTGGATATATGTCTTTGCATGTGCTTTATGTGGTTCCTTATATGTGTGTGTTGCCTCCTAAAAGCAAAACAGAAAGATTGTAGTGTTTGTTTGTATATGTTTGTTTTTTTTCCATTCTTTATTTTCTATGAGTAAAATATTGTTATTTTATTGTAGACGGATGATATAAGCTTCACTTTCAAGATTCATTATGGGGGCACTTTTATGTGGAACCCAAACTTAGAATATGTAGGTGGGAATGTTGAAACAATATATAATATTGATCCTAATAGGCATAGTTATTTTGAAATCCAAGCTATATTGCTTTATTTAGGGACTCTTGGAACAAGTAGCTTTCATTATTTAATTCCTAGGGGTAATTTAGAGCAAGGTTTGAGGCTCATAAATGGAGATGATTGTAGACACTTCATTTTATACCCGATTAATAAACTTTAGTCCTCAATCCCAATGATGAGTTTCACTTGTCTACAAAAGGTAATTAAAGTTATTTTGATAGTTTGGAAGTAATCACAACTCAAAAGTGCTCAAATTGCTTTGAAAATGGTGCTGAAAAATAACATTTGCTCACTATTTTGACCATAACTTTTGATCCACAACGAATTTCTTAATGATGTTTATTTTGTTGGAAACTAGACATCCTAGGCTTTAATTTGAATACAAACATTGCCTAACTTGGACCTATATTGAGTAAGTTATGACCATTTTTAATGCTCTCTACGAATTTGATTTGATATCAAGATTGTGTTTCTCTTGAATATTCCTAAATTCATATGGAAAGTATGTTTCCTATCAAAGCTTTATGCAAAGCTGTTGGATTCTACAGCTCATGTCTTTATTCCCATTAAATTGTCTAGGCATTTTTAATATGTTTGTTCAAGCTTTCAACAAGTTATTTGTTACAAGTTTTTAAAAAATATATTTTTTATATTATTATTTTTGTTTTTTTAATGGAGTCACTTTAGTAGTAGCAATTCTTCTTAGAGTTTTTTACTCTAGATGAGTCTGTATTGGGATGTTTTGTCACAAAGTGGCCAAGGGGGAGTTTATTAGATTTTTAGTGTTTAACAATTCCATTAGATTTGTTTGTAATGACGAATTTAAAGTTTATTGGTGTTTTATCACAAAAATTTAGAAACTCACTAGATTTTTGCTCAAGACTTGACTCACATTGTGGTTGAAGTACTCTTGACATAAAGTAAGGGAATAGTAACAAATAGAAAAACATAAGGCCTTCAGCTATAAAATTAAAATTAAAGATTTAAGAAATAAAAGATTTGGAGTTTGATTACTTGATTTTCTTCTTTTTTTTTTTTTTTCTGGAGATGAATTTTACTAAATCAAGTTTTGGACCTAATTTTTTCAGGGGAAAAAAAAAGTGAAATCTATCACCTTACATAAATATTAATAAATTTTGAATTAAGACTGTGAGTTGCTCTCGTTTGAGGTTAGACTTTTGGAAATTTGAGGCACCTAGGTTTGGTAGATCCAAATTTTGCTACTAAAGTTGAAATTCCCTCTTTTTTTTTTTTTTTGGAAAGGTTGGAGAGGGGGGCATTCATGTTGAGATGAATTTTCTCAATAGTGGTATATTGGAAGGTAAGAGTTAGACTTTGAACAATGTGGGAAGCTGTCAACCGAAAAAATCTAGAACTAAACAATTTCCACATGGTTCTTATAAATGAACAGGTTAGATCTTTGAACAAGAATATATTTTTTCATATTTTCTTTATTCGACTCGCACCTTAAAACAAAAATTGTGACTAACAAATTACTTATTTTAGTAATTTGTTGACACAATACATGCGAGCGACAATTCAAAAAAACATTGTTAAGAAGTTTCAAGCACAACTACGAGAAGGACAATTATATTCATTGTCCAATTTTCGAGTAGATACTTAGATGGAAAAAGATATCTATCGGCCTATAAGTAAAGACAAGAAGGTTAACTTTCTACATACAACAGTTATTGAGGAACCAAAAGAGGCTGAAATTACTATCTCTCAACATAAATTTGAATTTGTTGATTACAAAACAATTGTGGATCGCTTTGATAATAACAAACAATTGATAGGTTGCCTAAAAACTGTCAACTTTATTTTCAATAATTAAGTTCCAAATTACTTAATCAACTTTATTTACTACATAAATCATTGGAAAAATAGTTGGTGTTGGACCACTAGAAAATGTTCATGTTCAAGGATCTACTGTCCCAATGACAAATATAAATATCATGAGCATGGGATAAGCTTTGGCATGTACATATGGATTCATTGCATAATACTATTTCAAAATCTTTATCACTTACATATTTGTTTGCCACAGATAAATCAAAATAAAAATTACTCTCTGGGGACTAACATCCAATGAAATCGAGGACAATCTTTACACCAACAATCCAGGACATATATAATGTTACAATACAATGCTACAATCTTTCCACATCTAATTCCAAGACAATTTGTGTTATCATCGTGAATCCTATAATATATTGTTTATACATATATAATGCAACATCAGTAGTAATACATTCAAAAATATTTCAAATAATAATACGATCATAAAAAAAATAACCACGCGCAACGTGCGGGTCCGCGAATGGTTATCATAAAATTAAAATCATGTTTGTGGACCTTGAAGAGTACATATAATAATATACAAATAGTGGTAAATCACATTAAATAACTTTCATATAATCTACGGAAGCTACAAAAACTACTCTCCCCCCTACGCTACAATCCCTACTTCCCTTGTTTGTTATGTATTGCCAAAGGCAAACATCAAGAGTCAAAGGGTGGAGGAGGTGGAAAAGCACTCCTATACTCTCAAAATTCTGCTCTCAAAGCAGCAACCTCAGCAATAAGCCCATCTAAAAGTTGTCCATAAGCTGCTTGAGTTGTCATAAAAGTCTCCATCAAAGCACGAAGAGAGAGAGGAGGAGGGATGGTGGGCTCTGCATCTGCGCTGTCAACATGTACCTCATCATCACCATCGTTAGCAACAGCAGTTTTAGGATCAATAAGACTCTCCTCAGCATGAACATCTGCAAGTAACGCCTGTACTCGTGGTCTTTTTGATGAACCAACACTCAGTCCAACATTCTTCTTTTGTGCACTCCGTTGCTTGAGAAAGGTGGCTCCTATAGGGGCTGTGATGTGGATCAACTCTAGGGAAGGAAAGTTTTCTAAGTGTAAATAGTTTAGAATCCTATAGATGAAAACTGGAAAGAATAGATCATGCTTCTTACACTTGCTCCTATGCGCCTCAGCAAGCGTTTGAATGAAAAGGGAAGGAAAACAAATAGAGGCATCAATGACGAGGGCGTACAAAAGGAAACATCTCTCTATAGGAATAGTATGGACATGGGAGATGGGGAAGATGTTGTAACAAGCCATCCTGAAGAAGATATAATTAAGCTCGGTTAACTCACTCGAGTTAATTCTTGGGTTAGATCCCCACGTTACTAATCTTCTGCAAAGAAGAGTCATGACATCAAATATATGAGGACGCTCCAAATGATCCAAGTATGGATACATAGGTCTACAAACACGAGGTACATCAAGAGCCTTTGATACATCGGCCTTAGTTATGACAAAACTTTGACCTCAAATCCAAGTACCCAAATCATCATCAGAACGAATATGGAGATTGGCATAGAGCTCTCTAATCAGGGCAATTGGAAGGGGATGTAAATCTTTACACAGAGACAACCAGTTCCTACACTGTAGATTGCTATGGACAAAAGGAGGTAATACATCTAGATTGATTTGTCGTTCTGGCCAAATATTCCTATGCTGAATTACTTTATCAAACCTTTGCTCGTCTGTAACCGTTTCAAACCTTATTTGATCAAATGCAATTGCAGGCTCATATGAGGAGGCAAACACTCTTTTGGCTTTGGTTTTAATGGTTTTAGACTTCTTAGGAGCCATAACTAGGATCTACAGAGACGGAACTAAAGCACAACAAAAAACCAATATTCAGAACTGCATTAGAGATGCATAAACACATTGTACATATGCAATGAAATTTAGAGTACATGATGCATGGATACAACTGGGGCATGAATGAATGCATTGATATGATCAATTTTTTGGGAATATATGAACTTTGACCCATGCAGTCAAGTTATTTGAAAAACATGCGAACCCACACTGCACATTGTGCAACGGGTGTAATTTCAAGCCATTATACCCAAGTCAACAAAACATGCAAACCCACCNCAGGAGCTGAGCTGTGGGTTCCCTTCTGAGCATGGACTGGTCTGAGCGTTCTACCATTGTGTCAAATTTTGATATTGCCAATTCAAAGTTCAATTGACCTCTTGCAAAATGTGCGTTATTTGTTGGCTACTTCTTCTCCATTCTATCAACATCTCACCTGATAAGTAAGCAACTGATAACAATTTATAACAACTTAAGTAGGATATTCTTTGACTGAATTGGGTCTTCAGTGGGGGGTCATTGTGAATAATGTTGTGGTACATTTAATTGATAACACAAATTCTTTGAATGTTATGGGTCTTCAATGAGGGCTATATGAACATAATAATGTGGTACATGTTGCATGGTAGGAATTATTTCTCTTATTTGCAATGCTTTCAAAATTCTCATTTGTTTAACAATATCCTACATGAAATTCAATACTCGATTGTGTTCACATTTTTGTTTTCGAATTTAGGTGTCTGATGGACTAGATGATACAACTATTCAATAGTAATTTTTAGCATGTAAAATTTTATGACACGACTAAAATCTATGATAAAAAAGAGGGGGTTTTTTTAAGCACAATTTGCTTTGGTTTGTTTAGCTGCATGCACACCTAAACATAGGGCATATATAGTTAGCCTATGGTTTCACAATATTTCACATTGTATGATACAACTATTATTACTATTTGTGGTTCAAGTCCGTTATGAGTCCGCATTACCTCTACGTTTACTATGACGGGGAGGCATATATTAATGATTTGCACGGGCTATCATACCGAGGTCCGAACCAAAAGCAGGCGCTTATTGAAGTGAAACGTGGGATGCACATAAGAAAACTGAAACGGAAGATAATGTCAACTCTAGGGTTAGACAAGGATTCCCACGACATCTCCATTGTATTTCGGGCTCCTCAGCAAATCCCACGTTTCACTTCAATAAGCGCCTGCTTTTGGTTCGGACCTCGGTATGATAGCCCGTGCAAATCATTAATATATGCCTCCCCGTCATAGTAAACGTAGAGGTAATGCGGACTCATAACGGACTTGAACCACAAATAGTAATAATAGTTGTATCATACAATGTGAAATATTGTGAAACCATAGGCTAACTATATATGCCCTATGTTTAGGTGTGCATGCAGCTAAACAAACCAAAGCAAATTGTGCTTAAAAAAACCCCCTCTTTTTTATCATAGATTTTAGTCGTGTCATAAAATTTTACATGCTAAAAATTACTATTGAATAGTTGTATCATCTAGTCCATCAGACACCTAAATTCGAAAACAAAAATGTGAACACAATCGAGTATTGAATTTCATGTAGGATATTGTTAAACAAATGAGAATTTTGAAAGCATTGCAAATAAGAGAAATAATTCCTACCATGCAACATGTACCACATTATTATGTTCATATAGCCCTCATTGAAGACCCATAACATTCAAAGAATTTGTGTTATCAATTAAATGTACCACAACATTATTCACAATGACCCCCCACTGAAGACCCAATTCAGTCAAAGAATATCCTACTTAAGTTGTTATAAATTGTTATCAGTTGCTTACTTATCAGGTGAGATGTTGATAGAATGGAGAAGAAGTAGCCAACAAATAACGCACATTTTGCAAGAGGTCAATTGAACTTTGAATTGGCAATATCAAAATTTGACACAATGGTAGAACGCTCAGACCAGTCCATGCTCAGAAGGGAACCCACAGCTCAGCTCCTGCATGAATTCTAGTCAGTGGTCCCAAAAGGTCATGAAGTGCTTGACATACACCGCATATTACGTTATCGGATGTAATACTCGACTATAGAGATGTCGAGTTATATACAATAATACTCGCTAGTTACAAAACCGAGTTTAATATTTTGACCGATCAAGGACCGGTCGAATATCAATCATTTTGTATAGAGAAGTCTGGCTGGATTCATGCATGTTCCTCAATGGGTCGAACCCCAGGTTCGACTGATCCAATATTCTGCATCAATACTCGAGTAAGTTGGTGGCGAGTTGTACTTATAACTCATTCCCTCTTACGGACCGAGTACTGTATATTGGTCGTGGCAATAAAGGCCAATACTTGATGATTTTAAATTCGAGTACCTTAATACTCGCTATCTGTAAAGCTGAGTTTATTATGGCTGGCCAGTCCAATACCGATCACGCAGCAATCGTTTTTTACAGAGAAGTCTGATTGGACTCATCCATGTTCCTCGATGGGTCGAACCCCACTTCCACTGAGAAAAAGGGAGGGAAATTCCTCATCAATACTCGATGACTCTAGAATCGAGTTATATAATTATTGAAGTTATGCAATTTCTAATAATTTATTCACACCAATTTACTTTCATATACACGTGTTGGTGGCGAGTTGCAAAGATAAAACTGTCTATAGTATTTCAACAATCTTAAATAGACCCATACAACATCTGACTACTAATTTTATTAATTTAAGATGCAATTTAGTTGGGTGTTTCTGGAAAAAAAAAAAAAAAAAGTAATATTCACCTGGATAGTTACTTGGTCAATACAAAAGCATAATATGGAACAAGGATTATATATATAAAAGTTTGTAAACAACCTAGGTTGTAGGTGTTTTTATGCAACCCACTGTGTGGCTATTAAAAGAAACATCCTCATGCATTATTTAACACGGTCACGCCATGTAGCCGAGTATAAAAATTCCTATTATCCAAATTCCACTATGTGCCTTGCTTCTATATATAACTAGTCGCTAACCCGTGCTACGCACGGGAAAGTTTGGCAATTTTATTTTAATATATCATACGTATTTGTTTTCTTTATTAAGTACTAATAAATAAAAAAATGTCAATTAATTTTATATTAACATGATATAATATTATATATGTTATCTCTAGAGTATATATGAGGAAATAAATCAAGGTTAATAGTAACTTGAGGGTTATTTCGTAGGTTCATATAACAATTTCCACATTAAAATTGCAATAATATAACAACAAAAACTCACATACAAATAAATACAAAAATAATTTGTTTGTGCTTGTATGCTTCCACTTCTCATGGATGGAAATCTTCATTACTATATACGGTCGTATCTCTTTATTGCTGTACATTCTGCAGAGGGATTGTAATTTTTTATGACGTAGTCTCATTTTTCACCTCAAGGAAAAGTTAAACATGGCCCCAAAGAGCAACAAAAAGTAGTTTTCAGGCCCTTAGCAGTGTTCTTTCTTTTCCATGGTACCCTAGATACTCCCAAAAGTGAAGCTTATATGCCTTGAAAAAGGAAATAACTTATTAAATTCCTTGACAATAACAAACAATAACAAAGACCTCCCTATGAAAATGTTCACTTAACAAAATAATAATCATATTCTTTAGTTTCACTAATCCGTAGTTGAAGAAAAGTGAGGTTTTAATATTAGAGAAAATAACTTTTCCACCAGTTTCTTCCTTCACCCTTTTAACAAAATCCTCCTTCTTGTAATTGATGCAAACATTAGCTCCAAGATCCTTGCAAACAGCTAATTTTTCATCATTCCCTGCCAAACACAATCTAAAATATATTATATATGGAAACTAAACTTATGCATGCATTAGAAGAAAAGTGATATTGGACTATCAGCAACAATACTGAATTGCAAATGTACCAATACTCCCATGAAAATGAAGTTTTAATATTCATCCGTTATGCATTGGAGGTACCATATATCATACATAGTTGTTAATACTATCATCAATCACATATATTGTCTAACTTCTCTTATCACAGATTTTTCAGATTTTGTGTGTGTGTGTGGGGGGGGGTGGTAATTAAAAGAGAAAATGTGTTTTTATTTATTTATTTAGAAAGAGCTACAACGGCAACCTTCTCGGCTGGACCATGTTGTCCTTTATTTTATGGTTGTAGTCAATGAAATCAACACTAAGCAAGCAAGAGTTTTAGTTCAAGTTGATCAAATGATGTGTGTGAAGAGTTGCAGAAAAACATCTTTGAATGTAAAATAGGATTCCAGTCATCATATCATAACTTAAAGATTACTTCCAAACAGCTTTGTTACCTTTGTGAAGTCGGCAACAAAAAGCATAGCGATGTGAAGATCTATTGGCATATTAGAGACTTGCAGAAGAATTTAACTTGCCATTTTCTTTATGCCTAACATCATAAGGAGAAAAACATGATTTAACATACAAAGAAAACAAAAACTTGGAAAGAGAACAACTTTTTGATAAAATAGTATTAAAATTACTACAACTTGAATCCACCCAAAAATTACACCCATGACAAACTAAACACTTTACAATTGAACAGATACATCATAACCTCCTCTAATAATACTTTGCCACTAAACACCCTTGCATTTTTCTAAATCCAAATATATATAGGCAGCCCAAGCCAACTTGAATAATGAGAAATTACATTTAGGATGTAACCAACTGAGATTTGAGGACTAATTTGTACATGAGTTTTGAAATTTGACATGATTTATATCTATTTATAAACCAATAACCCACAAATTTGAAAAAAAAAATCTTATAAATTATTAATTTCAAAAAAATTTCTAAAATTAGAATGTAGCATAGAACCAAGAATTCACAATCCAAACATAAATCAAAAGGCGTGGGAATGAACACATTAGATAGTCCAAACAATTATATTTCTAGTATTCAAAACCAAGAAAACATATCCCCAATCTGCATAATGCAAAAATGCACACCTCAGGTACAATGTCTAAGATATTTATGATTATTGTGATAAATGAAAGTAAATAAACATAAATACAGAACTTAGTGGGTCATCATCTAGTTTATGACAGTTCATCTATACTATAATCTCAACACCTGTATAGGCTTGTAAACTAACATAAGTGCAATAATGTCAAGTAAAACCAATTGCTTTTAGAAGCCTTTTGTCGAACACCTAGCAGATATAACCAAGAAATAGAACTTGGTTAATCTAGAGATGCTATAATAGAGGGAAGCAATAATTCAGCCTCAACATTGCAAGTGAAGGCTGTGGCCAACCCTAGGAGTATATTTCTACAGGGAGTAAGGGACTCAATTAAGATAGCCCATTTTTTTAAAAAAAAAAAAAAAAAAAAAGATAGCCCATTCAGTTGCACACTCTACTGTCTCTGCATCTTTGTACTACATCAACCCCTCTAATTCAGAAAGCTTGAAATTTTCTTTCAAAATTATATACCAAATGGCTAAGATCAAGTCCAAGTTCAATGTCAATCCCATAACCAATACTCAAGCAAATCAGTAAAAATCTTCAAGGTGTGACCTTACATTCACACACCCATAGTTCATTTCCAAATTTACGCTCAAGAACACTAAGCCACCTCTAAATTAAACCCAAATTCATTCTCAATGAAAATTTTTAAATTTGCAGAGAAATTCACAAACTCTAATGTCAATGCACAAAACCACCATAAATGAATCATAAAAAAATCATACCTATTTCTTAGTTTTCCCTAAACTTTCAAATACACTTGAAATCCCTAATGGAACCCAATAAAAATTATTATCTAAAACTTCCTTTCGAATTTTGAATTTATCTATAAATCAAAGGCTCACAAATCAGTGCCTACGCAGAAACCTTAAAAAGAAAAATCCAAATTTACAAAGGGAAGGAATCCACATTAAAATTGCAATAATATAACAGCAAAAACCACTGTCAGAAATTGAATTGGGAAGTTTTAAGGCAACACTCACTTGGATGTGCGAAAACTGGAGAGGGACTTTCCCATTGATCCAGGATGGTTTGTTCTTGAAGAGGCATCGTGAGGCAGCCTAGAGAGAAGAAGGCTTTCAGAAGAGAGTGAGAAAGAGAAACGAAGAGAGGAATGTATAGAGAGAAAAAGATATACGTAAACTACTAAACTATTAGTTTTTTTTTTAATATATATATATATATAGTTTTCTTTATGGTTAGGAATATGAAACATGTTTGTAATTACTACCCAACATTCAAAACGTTCTAATGAATTAGAACATTGTCTCCTTAAATTAACATAGGCTACTAAACACCAAAGTTACTAAGAGTATCAAAACGTTTAAACCACTAACGAAAAGTCACTTGTCTTCAGGTGTTTTAAATGTAAACGTTGCTGGTGCAATAAGGAGTGGTGTTTTATATTATATATGGATAGATATAGATTTTTAGTATTAATATAGTGTGAGGAGAGGAAGAGATGAAGAGTCAGAAAGTCAAAGTCTAGCGTTAGGAAGCTGAAGGGTTGTCGTTTGAGATTGTAACCATGGAACACAAAGGTTTTTTGTTTGAAATTGTAACCGTGGAACACAAAGGGTTGCCATCTAAAATTATAATTATGAAAGAGATAGAGTTGGGAATTATTTTCTTTTTATTAGGATTTTTAAATTTAGAAAAACCATTTTTAAATTGTAGGACAAAATCAGGAAAAAAAAATGATAATGACATGGCAGCTGATGTGGCTTAACCTAAGCGTAGCAACATTAAATGCTACGCTTCAGCTTTTAGTAATATATAGATTCAGTGAATAACAAATACAATAAATTTAAAATTACAGAATTTAAAATTCCATCAACAAAATTAAGATTATTTAAATGTTTAATTGCCCGAACACTATATTGCATTCAACAAAGGGATGGACACTATAGCTAAATTTGCACTAGAGTCATTTTTCTTATAAAAGGGAGACATCAACAAATCTATTGCTAAAATTAAACTTCTTGAAATCAAATTTCCATCCATCATCACTATATTGCATTTGTCTAAAGCGGCCTTTGTTCATATATGCAGATACATAGATACAAAAATATAGAAATGAAGTTTTACATTTCACATGAAAATATCCACCGTTTGCACTTATGATTGGTACCTAACTCAATGCTTACTCAGACATGCACATATAGGACCTAAGATGCGTAAGTAGCTTCATTAGTTACAAAATATGTTTAAAAATATTCAATAAGCTCAAATCAGCTGTCCAAAAATCTGTCCAAATTGTCATATTATGCTCTCCAAAAATCTGTCAAAGCTATGTCCAAAAAATCTTGTCAAAGTTGTGTCCAGTAGCTATTACATCAACAAAAAGACATTGTCCAATTACCGTGCAAAAAACAAGGACATCAACCAAAATGATGGTTTTCAAAGTTTATCAATGTTAGGATCTATTGAAGCCTGCAAAATATGCCACCAAATATGAATCGGTAAATGAAAAACAAAAAATAAAAAACTGTTTGCAGAAGGAAAATATAAGTTTAAGTTATAGACAAAGCATAACGTCTATGCACACCTAACTCAAGCCATATATCCCAGCGTGATCTTTTCCAACTAAAAATCCACAATCAGAAGATTGTAGTACACTATGTTCATCCCTGTGGGTTTTGGTTCAATTCATTGAGGGTTTAGTGTTCAGGCAGATTGTGGGCGGATTCAGTTTATGTTTCGTCTTACTCGTACGCAATCCTACATCAAGTCTTTTTCTCTTCCTTGTTAAAACCCTGGTCATTATTGAATCCTAAAGCAAGGAAGTTATTTATGCTCTGACTGAAGAACAAGTTCTGTATAGAAAATGGTTTACCTGCATGCATCTCATCCTCACTCAACATGCTTTTGTCCCCTAAAATCATTAATGAGGTTCCCCTCATGAATCTAAAACCACAAACAAGACCAAAAGAAATTGACCCAGCAATGCCTTTTTCTTTGTACCAAGACTAGAAGGGTTTTTTTTAACTAATGTAGAACAAATGCCTTTTCTATTTTTCACTTACCAATCAACAAAAAGAAATGCCTTCACATTGTACCAAGTATGCTAGTCCTGCGACACATGAATTTCCTAATGTAATTTAACAAGTTGCTGTCTCTAACGTGCTATGTCCCGACTGAAACATAACACTTGTGTTGTGTCTGTGTCCAAATTTCATACATCTTAATAATAATAATAATTTGATGTGCAAGGCACCTTTTTTCACTGTCTTGCAAATCAAACAAAGCTTAAAGCAAGGGAGGAAATTTATAAACAGAACTAAGCAAATTCAATTTCTATCCCATGCTGGACTTATGTATATCTAGAGAGAGGAGAGAGAACTTCAGTTGCTTCAAAGTAACCACTTCCTTTTATAGCCAATGAAAATCCCAACTGTCTAATATTGTTTTTGATTTTTCTTTTTTTTTTGGTTGTGAATTGTAATAATTGAAAAATGAACATCAAAAACTAAAATAAATTAACAAGTCAAGATATTGGGCAAGGTTTTACTCCCATATGATCCACATCATCAATAGCTCAACGCTGTTTTCGTTTCCTCACAGCTAACTTTGCCGGTCTTGTCTTACTTGAAATTTAAAGCAGAGCACATTACTTGAATGCACACATTCCCTAACAGCCAAAGTAGAGTTTAAAGGAGCTATATAGCTTCTCTTTTACTCATCCACTAAATAGGGGTAAAAGGTCCCAATAGGCTACATCATTGGGAGATTCTGTGAGGATTTTGTTAAATGAAAAAGGAAAAACTAAGGACAAAAACTCTATAGCAATGATTGATCACCCTTGACAGCACTAATAAGTTGGGTGATCACGCAGAGTACACCTCCAATGTCACATGACTATTACAAATTCTACAACCACAAATAATGATGGTGAATACATGATTAACTGCATTGCAACAATGGCAATAGTAGTTCAATACTATAGAGGATATACTTAAGACTCTTTGATTATGCGTTTGATGATGAAGCCTTTGAAATATCTACCAAGTGATGTGAGTAATAGTTGACAAACCCTCTGCTTAATTTAATTATCATAAAATGTTTGATCCGAGTATGATCATCACTTAAAGCAAACAACATCATATGCAAGACATGTGACATTCTATTAAGGTAAATGATAAACGGTTTACATAGCATGGAGGTGCACTGGCTCAATAAGAAAATCTAATGCAAACTGAGCACATGATTGTTAATCTGAACATTCTAATTAACAGATAGCAGTTAAGAAAGATGCTGTCCTAACTGTGCAAATAATTACTTTATCATACTGAACATAGAAGACTAGGACATATAATAGTGGAGGTAGACATAGGAATAATTCCTTTACGAGTTTTATATATCCTTTATAATTATGCACAGTCTGTGGACTTCATAAATGTTTCCATAAATCATGGTATTTACCGTCACTAGTCCCACAACCAGGGGGGTGTATGTCAGTGCGGAGTGATCTTCGCAACCCATGTACCGGCTCAATATTCTCACTTTGTATCTGTTCAATCTGTGCAGTCGGTTCGTCGAGGTTAGGAAGTGAAAGGTCCTGGGTGGGCTCAGCCTGAACTACAAGTGGGGTCAGTCGGCCAGGTGTGGGTACAAATATACAGCCACCGTCGTGGGCAAAGTCGCTAAACAATGGGGGAGACAACCGAGTGGGTGGTGGGGACCAAGGGCCGGCATGGCCAGCGGGGCAGGATGGCTGGGCAGCATCGTCAGACGCACATCGCGATGACCCGGCGCCATCCATGTACATGCCCCAGTCGCCCCCCAACGCCTCATCATCTGCACAAAAACAACTGTATTTATTAAGATGACACCAAGGGATTGATTCAAAAAATGTCTTACTATCTACAGCCTAGATATGAATCAATGGCATTTGACCCTTTACAGGGGATTCAATGAGGGGAATGAAACCTCTCATTTACACACTCACACGCACAAAATCTCGTCCCAGTTGTAGCCTCATGGTTGCTATATTTTTCGGTGTTATTCCTTTTTATACCTTATTGCATATTTTCCTATTTGCAATGAAAGTATCATATTTTTCCCCCAACAAAAATGTCTACTATTTGTTGTAATTTTTTTTTTTTTTTATGGACCTATTATTTCAACTTTAACAATAAAATTTAAGAAAATTCTTGATGGTGAGTGATAAAATTTGATGTTTTAGGATGGATAAAATGTTATGACCAAGAGTGGAGAAAGATTACTTACACTATCAGTTAATGCATTACTCATAAAAATCCAAAAAAAAACTCTATTTTATTTTTTATTGGAATAGTCTGCATTCATTCAACTGAAAATGTAAGACAACAAAGTCCAAGAACAAAGCAAGAACAGAGGTACGAAGTTAGAGAGTAGCTACAAAGCTGATACAATAACAATAAAACATTGTTTTCAGCACAAGATTCAACATGTATAATTACCCTAGAAACTAGACAGTATAAAGGAGAGGTTCATTCGTAAGTAAGTTCGTAGAAACTCAGTTTGAGTGGGATCATAGAATCCAATAACTATTGTAAAGTGTAAACCCTACCCAATAAAACTAATACTTAGGACACCTAGACTACCCTATATAAACCTTGTTTTGTTGATAAAATCTAATAAAACTTTGTTTTTAATTCATTATTGGCATATTTAATTAACTTTAAAAAAAAAATTGAAAAGAAACCTTTGAATTACAAAGTCCAGCTTTGGTTACCTGTATGTAATCTATCATTGTTATTACCAGTATTTTATGAACTTCATAATGTGATCACAACTTTGAATTTTCCTCATATACTTCTAAGTTTATTTCCATGGCCGCGTAGAAATATTATTAAAAGGAATTAGATTAGCAAACAGATTATTGTGCTTTATACTTGATGGAAAAATGAATAGACTTGCTGTTTTTTCATCAATGTCTTAAATATATTAGCATTGATGTGTATATGTTAAAAGTGGATAATAGTATTGTGATTGTAGTTTATAAGGAATGAATGAAACAAGTTTGCATGTCTTACAATTCAATACATATATATTTTGGTTGGAAGAACTTAAAAAGTCGTACCTGCTGTTTGATATTTAAAGTGCTTAGTTTTAATATTTCAAGTTTCGGAGAACACTGTAACTAATTATACCATAATAAAGAGAAGGAAGTGCATATTAACCTTAAAAACTACTTATCAAACAATATATACTTCACTATTATAATACGTCCTGTAAATAAATTACAACTCAAAGTAGTAGAAGTGGAAGATAGTAAGAATTGGAGGTATTAGAGTTGGAAGTTACCCAAGTCATCCTCATCCTCATGACCACCTCCAGGACCTCTACTGCCTCCACGCCCTCTAGACCCATGACCTCCCCCACCACAGCCTGTGGCCTGTGTGCTCGCCTTAGTCGCCGTGGCACGCGCATTCTCCAATGCCACTCAGCTCAGCTCTCCGACAAGATCCAAAGTACTCTTCAGGTGGTTGTACACTTGGGAGTTTGGTTCGCATTGCGATAGTAATTCCACATTGGACTGAACCTGCGTAATAAAGGAGTCCCGTTATAACTTTTCTAGTTACTTTTATGTTGTGCATGACCGATTTGGAAACAAATTATTCATGTTGAGCTTATTCATATATATATGAACATTGAAATGGCACACCAATACATATTGCTTGTGACAAATGCATATCTAGTGGGAAGAAATGAAATGTTCTCTAAAATGAATGTCAAAATATCAATTCAATGGCTTGTGGTCGCACTTTAATTTTCAGAATGCATGCAACAACACACATATATTGTCAATCCATCAAAGAAGCATCGAATTGTTGCCTTACCAGTATTTCCCATTACGTCGACTCACGCGTAATGTACCATTTGGTCGTCCTTCGGTACGACTCCATGTAAGCAGCAAGGTATGTCATGTCCCCATCCAATGTCGGTGCGTCGGCAAGATGTTCCTCTCTATGGGCCCATCGGTCAATGTAGACAGCATGCTCTCACACCCAATCCCTATCTAATTTACCTTGGAGGGAGATTTTGTGGAGATCAATTGATGTATCCACAATATCGATGGCGCTTGCTTCATCCCAAACTGACGAAAGACACGTTCGGGATGATGATGCTCTACTATCCAAAAATAGATCAACAGCACAATGGCCCTCCATATATGTCAGCCAGCAGTGCAATATGGGGGCAACGAGTCTAGGACATCCCTGTACAGCTCCCAGACAACCTGCATAAATGGTCAACAAAAAAACAAATCAAATACGTACTTATTTGTGTCAATCCTCAATGTGAGCAAATATGTAGAAGACCATTGAAGAACCACTTCACTAAAAATCCTAAGACATTCTTGACCTATTTCCCTCTCTTATTGGATTTGACATGGTAAGATGCACCCGGATACTACTAGTTGCACTAGCTAAAACCGAGGGAAAATTTTTAAGGGTACACTGATAAATATGTGTGGAATCAAAACGACATGCTTATTGGTGTAAAATTACTAATGAAGGTACTCTATATTGATTGCCCACCTTTTTGAAATGTTCCTAACTAATTCCTTGTATATCTATGGTCTAATTGACCAAAGTTACATTATTAATTATACACATGCAGTAGTTGACAACCCTACCAAGTGAAAAACAAAAATATGGAGAATTATATCATTGTGACATGAAGCGGTAAAATACCTAGTGTGCTCGTATACTCAACAGTGACGCCCGATACGCAGCTAGCACATGTGTGGCATGCTTTGTCGTGCTTTTTGGCCCCTTCCATCTAGTAAACATGCAATTTCAGAAAATGTTCATTAGTTAATATCAAAAAACAATTAAGTACTGCATTAGCATCTAAGTGTGGCCGAGTACATATTAAATACTGAATGACGTGTGTGACTATGATTCCCATTGCACTAATAGATGCATCTAAGTGCTCTACGTTAGCATTATCTATTAAAACAAAGTGTTTTGTATTTGTAATTTTCTTCTGCACTCATAATAGTGTATATTGGCATGCTATCTTGTTAAGTAATCCATTAAACCTCACGTTAATTACACTTTTGGTTTGAAACAGGGGTTACTTCTTGACAGCAGTGCCTTTAGTGAATGTATTACAAGTAGCATACATGTAGGGATTTTGACCAACTATAGACACGTGCACGGTGAATGACAAATGGCATGACAATTGTATCAAACTAATCAAATAACATACCGACTGGCAAGGGCACTTGCCTCCACTAGCGGTTGCGGCGGCCTCGCAATAGGGCATATCACTGGGAACCTTGAATATGCCCAGAGCTGCACCAAAATCAATGCTCCTCCCAACTGCATCACCTTCGTCTCCGATGCCTTACATAAGTGCCTGTACAGCCAGGCTAATGCTCCACTACCCCAACTGTACCTCTTCGCGTTGCTGATTGGGTTCAGGAATTATAGAGGCATCACCGACACCCGGTCTGCCGACTTGTCCATAAATAGAATGGTCCCCAATCTCAGAAGTATGTGGTAGCACACATGTTGCTACACTACCTCGTCAGTAGCATCCATAGCTAAGGGAGCTCTAAATTGTTCCTCCAGCCAGGTGAATCTTAGCCTTGCCCCAGCAAGGATAGACTTATTTTCATAGGGATGTGGTATCGGGTCTAGAGGACGATGACCCAGTAACTCAAGACACAATGCTGGCCACCCTAGCTTCGCACTCCCAGTCACTAGCAACCCAACAACAGGAACCCCTAGCATCACCTCAATATCTTGTAAGGTGATGCCCATCTCTCCATGTGGAAGGTGGAATGTGTGTGTCTCCGGTCGCCGACACTCGACCAGTGCTGTGATCAACGCGTGATCCACTTCCAAGTTTGGAACCTTGAATAACCCTTCAAAACTCGCCTCAGTTATGTAGTGAGCAATTCGTGGGTCTAGCCCATTTCGAGGTAACTTGCAAGATCGACGTCTACACTTAGCTCGCCTGGCACTACCTGCACACGAAAGAGCACTGTCTTAGGATATGCAAGAAACAGTAGGCTAACTAGTTAGTTATGAACATTTTGCAGTATGTTAGTTATGATGTTACAGGTTATTCACTCTAGCTTAATAGCAGATAGGATCAATTCAAGATCAATGACATTTTTTAAAATTAGCACTGAGGTGATGGTATGTTTTGAAATGAATGAACAAAGTGCCTTACTATGTCAAATGGAGTAGGGAATTAGGAATCAAATTCAGTTGTCTTATGTGTAGCCATGCCTAATTGTGTGTGCACAGTTGGGAAAATAATGGCAGCGGATTAATTTTAATTGATTAGTATAGCTTCTAAATGAGACCTACTAACTTTGAATATTTTTGCTCCATACCATTTTCTTTATGCTGTTCATGACAAAGTGTTTTTAAATTCACGATTATTTCTGCTTCATACCATTTTCTCTTTGGATTAAATAAAATTCTGCCTAAACCAAAAGAGAAATGCTACCATGTCCAACATCTATTTACAAATAATCAAAGAACCCTACAGAAATAAAAAGAAATGATTTTGACATTTCCAAAGTTAAGTACAACTACGTACCTGACCAGTAGGCATCGCCCACAGCGCCGTGGATCGATGACCCGGCTGCTATGTCAACTATGTATTTACCGTGGGTCCAGGATCCACATTTTGCAGTTGCTACATATCTGACACACATGCAATCATGTTAGACACGTAGGTCTATGTTTAATACTAAAGAAAATCTTGGCTTTTGCAAGTAAACACAAACAAGTAATTGAATGTTCTAGAACAAACTGACATAAACAAATAGAGAGAGACAGAGAGAGAGAGAGAAAGAGAGAGAGAGAGAGAGAGAGAGAGCATGACAGAGAGATTTGACAGAAAATTGAAAACATATAATTGCTCAACTGAATTATACATCATGCATCTATATATAAATTGGTTTTCAATCCATTTAATCATATCAAGGAAGAGTTAAGGTAAAACACTAAAATATAAAACAGCTAGCTTGAGCATATATGCCTAACTTGATCATAATGTTCATGGTTGAAAGGCATAAACAAAAAGGACACATAGTTGCAGAATGTATAAGCAACCTAACCAACCAACCAACGTGCAAATCAATGTCTAAATCAAATGAAGTAAACCAACAAATGAACACAACAAAATGCAAACCAATGAATCAATTAAACACCATTAGAAAATACTAAAACATAGTTGTAAAAGGTACACAATTACCCCTAAACAAGCCCTGCCTAGAATGTCCCTTCTTCAAACAAAGTGTAAAGTTCTTTCCTTTTACTTGTTCCCCTAATCTTTAAGTTTTTCCGTACTTGCCATCACACTCTAAATGAAAAGGGTTCATTGTAACTTAGTGGCTAGTGAGGTGTGTTTTCAACAAAAAAGGGGGAGACAAACATGGAAGTAGGTAAAGGTGCCATTAGAGACTCTAGTGCAATGGACATCTCACTCACAAGCACAGCTTTGGAGGCAACTAATAATAATCAAATTAATTTTGAGCTTAATTAAATGAATTAAACAACTGTGAGACCTATACCATCAAATGATGGTGTGTGCATAGTTATGTGTTAAATGAACACTGAACTGGTGAACATAACAATCCAACAACTTTTCTTTCTTTTCTTTTGGGGTTTTTTTTCTTCTTAATTTGTTTTTATGAACCCCACAATCCAAGAGTAAACAATGTTGATTATCTAGCATTTTCCTATAAAAGCCACAAGCCTTACAAAAAGAAGTCAAATATTCTTTTACCCTGCAACTGCAAAGTTGATTATGTACATAAAATTTATGAAACCTACAAATTAAATATTTTTATTGGTCAAGTCTTGGTCGTAAATTAGGTTTTTACTAATTCATTTCTTTTCTTCGAATCAAGCACATTTTTGTAAATCAATACTTGGCTTTCCTAAGCCAACTAGAAATAGGGTTAAGGTAGTTAAAGGTGAAAGGCAACCTTAAGGTGGCAAGGCCTTATATCGCCTGACACCCTAAGGTGTGAGGCGACAAGGCCTTTGGTGCAGCCAAGGTCAGCCCATTCCTGAAGACCTGGAATTTACCAAATTGTCTTTATTCTGGGAGAACTTAATTAAGTGCAATCCAACAGGGAAAAACAAAAACAAACAATCAAATAAGAGTCAATTTGACTTTAGATTGACCAAGGAAGGTCCCAACCCAAGAAAACTCTTCATCGTTTGAACTTCCCAAATTAAAAAGTCTTTAAAGGAAATTGCAATCAAATAAGAGTAAATTTAACTTTAGACTAAGGAAGGTCCCAATAGAACTCTTCGTCATCTGAAACATCCCAAATTATAGAACTCCTAAAAGGAAACTGCCAGTTATGTTCCCATCACTGACTCCTAGGTTTTTAATTTTTTTTATCATTTTTCATCTTTGTTTCTTTATTGCAATTTTCCATCTGCGTCAAATTTTAGTATTCAATTCTACATCATTCACACAAAATGAGAACAACAATTCATATTCCATTCTTTTCCATTAATTACATTATATATCAATTCCCATTCAAAAGCCTAAACCTTTATACCCACAAAAATTATTTTCGACACAAAGAAATCAATAACTCCACCAATACCCTAGGGAAATATGTATAGGAGGCCAAAATAAATAAATAAGCAAAGCCTTAGATCGTCAGAAGCACCCTAGAGGCACTGACACCTGAAAATATTTGGCTTTCCAGAGGATTTACTATTTCCATACCCAAAGCCACCACAAATCTTAATGCTCCCCCAACCTATTAAGAAAGGATTGGTGACCCTAATCTTAATGCCACTAAGTTCCCTTTTCAACCCCACATGTAGTAGATGATAATAAAAATAAATTTTTGTACTTAGTCAACAAACATAACCCATAAATGACTGCTACTCTGACACAAGACAAAAGCTTGAACGGGCTTTAATACCAAATTTGATGTAGGATTTTTAGGAATTTCAACACTAAACTAGATTCTTGATGAGATATTGAATGTATTGGTGGCTGTTTGGTATTAAAACAATAAAAAGTACATCAAATAAACAAAGATAAAACACTAGGCAACCACACCTAGGCTTTCCTAAGCAATCACATTTACGTAGGAGATAGCAATCGCGCTTGAAAAAAGTTGGAATGTTATTGAAATCTATCAATATTATTGACTACAATAAAGCCATTATATAGGCTATTTCTAAATCCTTTCTTAGAAAGACTAGGAATTCTAATAACAAAAAAAAAAAAAAAAGTACTTTAAGAACTTCTAAGACAATTCTAGTCTCTTAAGACAATCAATTCTGTATCTGTACACAAAATGTAACAGACTTTCAACTGATGTGGTAAGTTTATATGTTCCCATTTGATATTACAAGGATAATGACGTGAAACCAACAAAACAAAACAAAACAAAACAAAAAAACACCTAAGATGTTGAATAAAAACAAAGGTTTTAGGAACCCGAAACAGTAGATATACAGGGCATTTATGAGTTCAATTTAGTTCAATGATAGTGGATGTCCATGATGTACAATTTATGGTCTATGTGTACATATATGCGTGCATATCCATTATACACACATTATATCTATTCTATTAATAACTTAACAGAGTGGAAGCTTGTAAAAGCCAGTAAGTTTGAAGCTTGTAAAACCAATAGCTTCTCAATTCAAGATCATTCAGCATTGAATTAAAAAGCAATTTCCCTTAATTCAAAATCATGACATAACTTATGACATAATTTGTTGAAATTATAGAGTTTGATTTGATATCAAACTATATGAATTAAAAAGCAATTTCCCCTAACAATGAACACTGTTGTCATGCTAACTATATTTTACAATAATTTCTGCCCTATATGTGCATCAAAACCCAGTTCAAAACCAAACCCAACAAAGCTAAAACAACAACAATAATAATGAATAGAGATAGAGAAAAATTTAACAGAGAAAAACTTAAGAAGCCACACTCAAATCAGAGTACATGCACAAGCAACACTTAACTTAGATTACATGCAAAGGGAAAAAAAGAAAATTTGAACTCAGCATTGGGAAATTACCTTAATACGTTTCCACTCCTTTAACTCTGAAGATGGACTGGGTTGAGCTTTGGCTATAGTGAGAGTGAAAAGGTGTGGGTTTGGGTCTTGATTTGGATTGAGATTCGGAAAGGGTCTACTGAACGGTTTGGTTTGGGTACGGGTAGAAATAGGAGAATTAGAAGATTCGATGAACTTGGGAAGCCTCTATTGAACAGACTGACGATGGCTACTGATCAAACTGAGGAAGGGAGAGAAACTGTTGAAGGAAGGAAGACGAACTATTTTAGAGATGTTACATTCAAAACTGGATGATATTCTGCACATAACTCGGTTTCCCCATTGCCGAGTTACAAACAGTAATGCGGGTATATTTTATTGCCCAAAAGCCATACTGGAGTGCCAGCATGGGAAGAACTTGCCTAGAACTCAGCCTTTGGATAATCAAGTAATTTAAGTAACTCAATTTTAGGGTAATCGAGTATCGAAATAGGAGCACGCACCTATATAGTTTCGAAACAGGGGCATAATGCCAAATATTTTTCCCCAAAGGGGCAAAAGGCCAGATAGTCCGTGAAAGTTCACACCGAAAGCATTCATGCAGCCCATGTACTTGGGACGTGTTAACGTGTTTTAGTGTTGTGGGCTTTAGGTCCACCTAGATTACTTGTATAGCACACATACTTATACTACACTCTTACTTATACTGCACACATCTGCCTCCTATATAAAGGCACTCATATATATTCTTTTACTGTAAAATATAATATTATTGAATTCAGTATTTCTAACATGGTATCAGAGCCACTGCTCTGACCTTTTCTTAGCAGTCTTGTCTTTATTGGTGTTACTCCATTCTCAACATCGCTTCCGCCGTCACAACAGCCGCCGCAACCTTTCGCCATTGAACCTCCGACGTCTTCCAGCCATCGTCCTTGGATTCTGGACCTACAACCGTTGTTGTTGAGGAGTTCCACACCACAAAGACCACTACTCTTTTCATCACCGCCGTAACTATTGCCTCGATTAATTTTCTGTGGGTACCACTGAGATCGTCTTGCGCCGATCTACATATTCGTGGAAGCCTAGAAGCTATTGAAGACCACAGTGCCACGTCAACCCTAGCTTACATCTACATGCAGTCATCTACTGACGTCAGCACCATGTCATCTTGCTGACATCATTACCTCTGACCGTTGATTGAGTGGACCGTTGAATTTGACCAGACCATTGATCGTTGACTTTTCTCCAGAGCTGACTTTTGCAGTCCAGGTTCTCCTTACCCAGTTTTTCGCGTAGATTTCATTTTAGCAGTCTATTTTTGCATATTGTGTCTCTAAATGGATAAAAATGATATTTTTCTTCCTCTCTCCATCAATACTATATTGGAGGGGAATAAGAATTACTTATCTTAGTCTCAAGCTATGCGTAGTTTTTTTAAGGGTCGCATGCTCTGGGAATATTGTAATAGTGCAATCATTATTCTTGTCAAGGGGGCAAGTGAAGAAGATGATGCCTTCCTCAATCACATGATTGAATGGGATAATCACAACCACATGATCCTCACATGGATTTGGAACATTTCCTCTATTTCCAATCTATTAGGCAGCTTTGATGATGCAAAATTGGCATGGGATATGTTGGCCAAAAGATACTCTACTACTCACGGATCCATGAAATATCAGTTAGTGGTTGAATTGCATCAACTCAGGCAAGAACCAGGGCAGTCCATCAATGACTACTATGATTAGCTTCGCTTCATTTGGGACCAAATTGACCTTTCTAATCCAACTTGGGCATGCTTAAAGGATGCTCAGCAATATGCTACTGTTAGAGATGAATTTCATCTCTATGAATTCCTAGTGTCACTTCACAGGGACTATGAGCCCATCTAAGGTCAGCTTCTTAATTGCAGTCCTCTTCCCTCTCTTGATATTGTTGTAAACAAGTTGGTTGGAGAAGAAGCTCGTCTTGCAACCCTTTCATCCCAAAATAAGCTTAATGTTCTGGCCATTACTCCTTCTGCTTCACCCATAGAGCAACCTCTGCAATCAGGGTTTGATTCCTTTAGCTCTAGCAATCGTCGTAAGTAGACCAATAAAAAGTTCTGCAACTATTGTAACCGTCCTGGCCACGCTATTGAGACTTGTTACCGTCGCAACAAATCTACTACTATTATTGCTAATACTAAGTCTACTCTGCCGATGCCTTCCATTTCAGTTGAGTCCTAGTCTTCTGGATCCACTATCAACCTCTCCCCCACTGAACTACAGGACATCATAGCTCAGGCTGTTCATATGGCTGGTAATGCATCTCTTTCCACTGCTCTCTCAGTTTTACCTGGTAAGTCTCACACTTAGCTTTTTGATTTTGCCTGTTGTAATCACATGACACCTCACTCGTCATTATTCTCCAAACTTGACCTTGCACCACATCCTCTTAATATTCATATAGCCGATGGTTCCACCATGCATGGAAATAGTCTAGGTTTTGTTTCGACCTCCAACTTCTCTGTTCCTGGGGTCTTCCATGTACTAGACCTATCCTATAATTTATGCTTTGTGGGACAATTCGCTGAACTAGGATATTGCCTTATTTTTTACTATTCTGGGTGTATTGTGCAGGATTTGAGGATAAGGCAGGAGCTTGGGACCGCTCCTAGAGTTGGGCATATGTTTCTCTTGGACAATTTTCATCTTCCACTAGTTGCTCCTATTTCCTTTGCTGTTGCAGTTGCTGCGGTTTCTTCCTTACCTTCTCTCGCACCTTAGCATTCTCGTCTTAGTCATGCACCCTCTTCTCTAGTACCACAGTTAGCTTCTAAGGGTCTTTTAGGTTCTGTGTCCAAAGACAATTTTGATTGTACTTCATGCCAGTTAGGAAAACAATCAGCTTTGCCTTTCGATAATAGTGAATCTATCTCTAATAGTATTTTTTAGTTAATTCATTCTGATGTTTGGGAACCTTCTCCTGTTGCTAGTATTGGTGGATCTTGATATTTTGTTATTTTTATTGATGATTAATCTCGTTATAGTTGGACTTTTCCTATGAAATCTTGTTCTGAAATTTTACCAATCTACAGTAACTTTGCAAAAATGGTTGAAACACAATTCTCCAAACGTATCAAAATTTTTCGATCTAATAATGTTCTTGAATATACTTAATATGCTTTTCAAGCTTTGTTGCATTCCTATGGCACTATACATCATCTAACTTGTCCAAGTACCTCTCAGCAAAATGGTTGAGCAAAACGAAAAATTCTTCATATTTTTGACACTGTTCGTGCTCTTCCTCTCTCTACCAAAGTTCCTGCCCCATTTTGGGGTGAAATTACTCTTCATGCTGTTCATGCTATTAATCACATTTCGAGCAATGTTATCCACAATCAAACTCCATATAAGTGCCTTTTTGGGTCACCCCCTGAGACTCGATTTAGACTTTGTCGTTTCCTTGGCTATAGCGAAACTCAAATGGGGTATCGGTGTTATGATCCTGTTTCTCATCATATTTGTGTTTCCCGTAATGTTGTCTTCTGGGAACACCGCTTGTTTGTTGAACTCTCTCACTTTCGCTCTTCCCTGACTACCTCCTTTGTTTTGGAAATCTTTCCAGACGAGTCTCATGTTCCTTCTACAAATAATCTTGATCCTCATTTGGACTTAACTATCATTGTTACACTGCCCTTGCTACACTCTACGAGCCTCACACCTATCGTGAGGCCTCCATTGACCCTTTATGGTAGCTTGCGATGAAAGAGGAACTTGATGTATTATCCAAAAACCATACTTGGGATTTGGTTACTCTCCCTCCTAGACAGTCTATGGTTGGTTGTAAGTGGATCTACAAGATCAAGACTCGCTCTGATGGGTCCATTGAGCGCTATAAGGCTCGTCTTGCTGCAAAAGGTTTTACACAAGAGTATGAGATTGATTGTGAAGAGAACTTTACTCCGGTTGCTCGTATCTCATCTGTTCATGCCCTCTTAGCTGTTGCCACTGCTAGTAAATGGGACATTTTCAAATGGAAGTTAAAAATGCCTTCCTTAATCGGGATTTGAGTGAAGAAGTTTATATGCAATCTCCTCTTGGTCTCTCTATTGAATCAAACAAGGTTTGTCACCTTCGACGTGCACTTTATGGCCTTAAAGAAGCTCCATGAGCTTGGTTTATCAAGTTCAGCTCCACCATTTTTCGCTTGGGTTACACTGCCAATCCTTATGATTCTGTTTTATTTCTTCGTCGTACTAACAAAGGCACCATTTTTCTTCTCCTATATGTGGATGATATGATCATAACTGATGATGACCTTAGTGGCATTCAAGAGCAGTTTGAGATGAATGATCGTGGACATCTCAGCTATTTCTTAGGTCTTGAAATCACTTATTCCACAAATAGTCTTTATATTACTCAAGCCAAGTATGCTTCTGAACTTTTGTCTTGAGCTGGACTCACTAACAGCAAAACTGTTAACACTCCAGTTGAACTTAATGTGCATCTGACTCCCTCAGGAGGGGGGGTAGGGGGGAACCATTGTCTAATCCCTCTCTTTATAGACAATTGGTTGGCAACCTAATTTATCTCACTGTTACTCATCCAGATATCTCCTACGCTGTTCATCAGGTAAGCCAATATTTGTCTGCTCCACGATCAACTCACTATACTGTTGTTCTGCGCATTCTTCGATACTTGAAGAGCACTCTCTTCCATGGCCTTTTCTACTCAACTTAGTCTCCTCTTGTTCTCTATGCATTCTCTGATGCTGATTGGACAGGAGATCCCAATGATCGCAAGTCCACCGTTGGTTATTTCTTTTTCCTTGGTTCTTCTTTGATTTCTTAGCAAAGTAAGAAACAAACCCTTGTGGCCCATTCCAGTATCGAAGCAGAATATCGTGCCCTTGCTGATACCACATCTGAGCTCCTTTGGCTACGATAGCTTCTTAAAGACTTAGGTGTGTTCACATTCTCTGCTACTCCTCTTTATTGTGACAACCAGAGTACTATTTATATAGTTCACAATGATATCTTCCATGAACGAACTAAGCACATCGAGATTGATTGTCATTTATCTGTTATCATCTTGTCCATGGTGCTCTCAATCTCTTCTCAGTCTCCTCCAAAGATCAACTTGCAAATATCTTCACCAAGTCACATCCTAAAAGATGCCTTCGTGCTTTGGTTGACAACCTCAAATTGGTCTCACACCCATCTTGAGTTTGAGGGGGACTGTTAACATGTTTTAGTGTTGTGGGCTTTAGGCCCACCTAGATTACTTGTATAGCACACATACTTATACTACACTCTTACTTGTACTACACACATATGCCTCCTATATAAAGGTACTCATATATATTCTTTTACTGTGAAATACAATACTATTTAATTCATTATTTCTAATAGGCTGACCAAGGATGGAAGAAAGAAAGAAGTCCACGAAAGCTTAACATTAAGGCCCACCTATGTGTGCGAGGAGGGCCTAAAATTCATCTGACTAAATTAGCTAGCTATAACCCATGGCTAGAGTAATATCAAAACCAGATTCAAATGTTTACCTCTATTATTATGAACCAAGCTCACTAAAAAAGGAGGCAACCAGCAGTTAAGGGAAATATAAAGGAGTAGTGGATTGGAGGGCAGAAGGGGTCATTCCACATTTGGGTCCATTCTAGGGGTGTGCAAAATATCTGCTTGACCCACCCGACCCGTAGCCAACCCGCCCTCCCCATGCGGGTCATCAAGTTAGGCGGTTTGGGTTGGGCATGTTAGACACCCAAAATAGCAGATTAGGTTGGGTAAAGGATTAAAAAATTGCCAACCCCCTACAACCCAACCCGCTCACTTAATTATACATAAATAATATATATATATATATATATTGTTCAAATTGTTCAACCGTATCTTCTGTATTCAAAATTAATCAATTCACCTAATCAATTTTTACAGGTAATTTGTAATCAATTCCTAAAACAAAATATAAAAAGTCAACATTAAAACCCTAAACTCACTTCAACCATATACTACACTCTGTATTTAGCGTTCACCTTCAACCGCTTCCTCTTCCTCCCTCTTTCTTGTTGTTTTGTCTTTTTCTTCCTTAACCTTTTTGAAAAGCTATAAGTCATTTAGTTTATAATAATAGAGTTAGTTATACTGTTGTGCACGTGTAATACTCTTAGTGGTTCTTATAGTTTGTAATATGGTTACTTTAGGCACCAAGGTTGGTTATATATACTCTATAGTTTATCAAAAGTATATATATATACTCTGTATATTGTAATTGATTGTAGTTTGTGATAATTGTTTTTAAGAACATGCATACCATTTTGACGTTTATTTGTTATGTTGGTATCTTATTATTTTGAATCATTGATGTGACTTTGGGAATGTTGAGACTTTGGATTTGTTGATTTAATTTCCCTCGATTGTAAGGTAGCAACCTACTTTTCTTTTTTTTCTTTTTTTTTCTTTTTTTTTTTTTTTTTTTTTTTTTTTTGTGGAGACAAGGTTTGTTAGAGATGATATATCTCTTTTTCGTTGATCCTATGTTTATGTTGGAATTGAGATTATTCAATGAAATCTACCTTGAATTTTTTGTGTGCATTAGTTATATTCTATGATTATTCAATAACAAATTGTAGTTTGTGATAATTGATTTTAAAAGAACATTGTTAATGCCAACCCGCTAAGTCTGAACCCACCTAACCCGCCAAGTTGAAACCTCCAAAATTTGTAACCAATTCGCCGGATTTAGATTTTGGTAGTTCAGTGGCAAATTGGAATTTTTCCAACCGCTAGTGGTGGATTGGATAGAAATATTGGCCTTTACCAGCCAAATTCGACTCGCGCACACCCCTAATCCACTCAAAGTCTAACAAGAGAGCTTGGAACACTTGTTAAACCATTGGACCCATGTTAATTCTAGGAATGGCAACGGGTCAAGTTCGGGCCGAGTTTTTCCATACCTGGACTCGACCAGCAAGTCTTAGTCCACTGCCCGAACCTGGCCCGTTAACTAAACGGATTTTTTTTCCCGGAGCCCGAACTCGCCCCCACCGGACCCCGCGGGCCCCATTAGGCCCTACAAGATTTGGGCCCAAATTGTTGCCCAACCCACAAAAAAAAAAAAAAAAAAATTGAAGCACAAATTTATTCCTCTCCTGATCATGTTTCGAATCCTAAAACCCAACTCCCTAACATCATCATCGAGCCACCAATTCCTCCAAAAATGCGGTGTAAGCAAAACCGCAAAGGGAAAGGACAAAATGAAATCAGGACAACTGTTGAAGCGAACAAGAACCAACACCAAAAAAGGCACCATCGCTATTGAATCACCTAAACCCAAAAAGGGTTTTAAGAGACAAGACCGATTGATGCCTCAACGCTCCCACTCCTATTCGCTACTTAAACCCCAGAGAAAGAGCACGCGAATCTCAGAGAGAGAAATTGGGACTCATTAGCAAAAAGCGCCAACGCGAGCTCGATATCTTGAAGAAGTAGAACTGCAAGAAGTATAGTCGGGTTTTGACGAGGAGGCATCGCACGAGGCAAGCCATTGAAGCGATGGTGAGACGGAGCGTGACTGTCCGTGTGACTGTGTGAGGTGTGAGGCTGTGTGCTATCAGCTGTGTGAGGCCGTGTGCTGTGTGATGTGAGGCAGTGAGGGTGAGGAGGCATGTGAGCTAAAGTGAGGGAGTGAGGGTAAGGAGGCAGAGCTGAAAAATGAGGGAGTTAGGGTTTGTTTATGACTATATATATAGGGAGGGTTTTTAGTAATTTGGGAATAACTGGGCCGGGTCTAGGTTCGGGTTTGGGCCGGTTTTTTTATAAAATCCGGACCCGCTTCGGATTTTTTTTTTTTAACCTATACCCAACCCTATTCCTTATCGGACCAGGTAAAATCCGCCCCATTAGGGTCGAGCCGGGCCAGGTACCCGCAGGTCGGGGCAAAAATTGCCATCCCTAGTTAATTCCATGTATAAATAAAAGAAACTCACATAAAACATAACTACATATGCTATTAATTTGTGTGATCGTGAATAGTCGATGAAAAGTAATGGTTTATATGGTCAGTAGTAGACAAAAAATATTCATTTTGAAAAATTGTGAATGATCAATTAAAGTAATGGTTCATATAGCCAATAGGGCACAAAAAAAAGATTCATTATTCACAATCGCATAGTTTGGTCTACCTGCCCTTGTTTGGGTTTTGTATCATTTTCGTTGCTTGACTTGCAAAAGCAAAGACCAAGACCAACAAAGCTTATATTTTACCATTAAAAATAAATAAATAAATAAAAGGAAAAACCAGCCTACAACGCACATCCCACCATTTTCTACATTCAATATAATAGTTTATTGATTTGTAAGATCTTGGATGATTGATGAAAATTAATGGTTCATATAGTTAGTAGTGGACAAAAAATATTCACTTTGTAAAATCGTGAATGGTGGATGAAAAGTAATGGTTCATTTAAACAAAAAAAATATTCACTATTCTTAATCGTATAGTTTGGTCTACTTACCATTGTCTTGGTCTCGTATCATTTTCGTTGCTTGACTTGCAAAAGAAAAGACCAAGACCAACAAAGCTTATATTTTACCATTTAAAAAATGAAAAAGAATATATATATATATATAAAAAGACTAGTCTACAGATGCATCCTACTGAGTCCTGACACACCATTTCCATATTCAATTTAATAACTTATTGTTTTATGTGATCATGAATGGTGAGTAAAAAGTAAGGGTTCATATAATCTAGTGGACAAAAAATATTCATTATTCTCAATTGCACAGTTCGGTCTGGTCGCATATCATTTTCGTTGCTTGACTCGCAAAAGCAAAGAACAAGACCAACAAAGCTTATATTTTACCATTAAAAAACAAAAAACAAAGACCGACCTACAAACAAATCCTTCAGACACGTCATTTTTCACATTCTGTTTAATAATTTATTGATTTATGTGATAATGAATGATTGAAAAAAAAGTAATGTTCATATAGTTGAAGTGGACAAAAGTATTCACTTTGTACAATCATAAATGGTCGATGAAATGTAATGGTTCATAAAGTCAGTAATGGACAAAAATAATAATTCACTATTTACAATATCAAATTTGGTCTACTTGTTACTGTTTTTGTCCCTATAATTTTTGTTGCTTGACTTGCAAAAGCAAAGACCAAGACCAACAAAGCTTATATTTTATTACCAATAAAAAAAGGATGAGAAAAAAAGGAGAAATGACCGACCTACAGGCACATCCTATTGACACACTAATTTTCACATTTAATTTAAGAACTTATTAATTTATGTCATTATGAATAATCAATGAAATGTAATGGTTCATATATTCAATAATGGATAAAAAATATTCACCATTTACAATGGCCTAAATTTTTTTTTTTTTTTTAAATTGTGAATTTGGATGCAATTCGTATCTATTATATTAGACTATTTCTATTACCTATAAATTATAATAAAAAGAGTGAGGAGCCAAATGAATTGCAATTGTCGAATTCTATTTAATTTTGTTGAGTCAATACGCACCATTTGGGTGCGTTTGGTTTGGGTAAGAAGAACGGCAAAAGTCAAGTGAAATGGTACGTTTCTACACGTAGTAGAGAAAACATTTTCATGTTTTTTAGTGCGACACACAGTAGATTTTGACATTTTGTCTTTTCGTGTGAGAGAGTGGCTATAAAATGGCGGGAGCATAGAGTATACCCTATATATGGCTTCTACCGTTCTATGATATCTACGTGCTGGAATGGTATTTATTTCACTTTACATTTTGCCTCAATTTCTTTTCATATCATATCAAAAGGAATTTTTAGATTTTTCATTAATCCTTCCTCTCTAAATTGCATAACATAATTAGCGTTCTCTGTAATAATCGACAATCAACCACGGAATGGCCATCAGTTATCTTCCCCGAAGAATCGTCCAGATTTTCCAGCAGGTTTGTTTCTCTCCCAGGAAATGAAGGAGTTGATAGGGAGGGAAGGGTTAGCAATATATATATCTCTAGTTTATTTTTTGCTTTTTCTACGCTGCATTGATTGAGCTTGTCTATAATGCTGCTGGTTTGCTTGGACTCGTATTTTTTCTTATTCTGTTAATAGATTTTGCCAAAGGCAAAGGGATGGGGAAACATATTCAGAAGACGTGTGAGAGTATTTACAATGGCCCTTGTAATATACCTAGATTATAAGGTAATTTTCTTGTCTTGTCTTGAATGTTTTAATGTGGCTTTTATTAATTTTTTTTTGGTTGGATATCTGCGAAGGTTTTACAGCAAAGAGAAAAATGGGCTAGCAATCCTAATACTTTATGGGAAAAAGCTCATGAGCGCAATGCTAAGCGTGTGCTCAGTTTGATAGTAGAGTTGGGAGGTTTGTGGGTGAAACTTGGACAGTATATGTCAACACGTGCAGATGTGCTTCCTGACGCTTATATATCACGTCTCAAGCTGTTACAGGACTCTCTTCCTCCTCGTCCCTTGCAAGAGGTTTTTTTCTATCCCACATATATATATAATTGGACCATTTTTTTTAATTGATGCATGGATTCTGTTGATTTTTTGCCCTTCTTTCTACTTGTCTTTGTTTATTATTTACATCCGTCTTTGATATATGTTATCGCTTATCAGCATTCAGCAACCTCCAGAGTAAAATTGTTAACGTTTTGCATAACATGTTATTGGGTTAATTTGGGCGTACAAATGTCTAATGCTTTGGTGGTTTTGACAAATATGCTAAGGCTGAAACGGCATCGAAATCTCTTGAGAAATTTCATTTCAAAAACGCTTTTTTTTTTTCTTTTTTTTCTTTTTTTTTTTTCTTTTTTTTGTGTTGGAAATCTGTTATTCCCAAATTGTTATCATAAAAATGGTTTCAATTCCTTGTCTGACTTTTTAAATTGAGAATTCTTGACGGTTGATTCCCTCTTCCTGTCATGGGTTTGTTATTGGATATTCTAAGAGTATAATCATTCTCTCTCAGATAAGGATGAGTCTCACCCACCATGGGCCCACCTCAATGTGAGAGAGAGAGAGTATACTCCTAGACTATCCAATAATTTTCTCCTGTCATGTAATGAAAGCATTAACGGGAAGGAACTAAGCCTTGGCAAAGTTGAAATTTTTATTCTTGAAGACTCTGTATGAATGGATATTTTTTCTAATATGAACTTCTCGAGTTCTTGGACTCTTTGAGCTTCCGTTAGTTGTTATTGTGTCATGCCCCAAACCCAACCAATAGGTTTAAGCATGTAACAATAGTTGCATACTTACAAGGTTTCCACCTTACAAGGCCTTCAAAGAGCATTAATAAACCTCAACAATTGACATATTAGATCGAATCCAATAAAGTACAAAAGTCCAACTATAATAATAATCTTCCAACATCACAAAGAAAAATAGACTAAATCTTTTAAGACTAAAAGTCCAAACAAAAGATAATTTTAAACATAAAAGTCCAAATCTTATTCCAATGATTCCTAAACTTTAGTCATACGTACATCCCAGCAGAAGTCCAAACACATGCTGCTCTTCCTAATTAGAATTTGGAAGGAGAAAGAGTCTGGTGAGTTGACAACTCAATAAGTAACTAAATACCAAACTAGTTGAAACAAGCATATAGATTGATAAAATAACATATATATATATGAGATCAAAATCTTTCACATATGTCAAAAGTTATAATATAATATGGGTTTTCAAAAATAAACTAAAGAAGTTTCATAGTCTTAAAATATTCATAAATTCAAACATATTCACATTATCAACAATCTTATATATTTATGACTATGGTCACGCAATATAGCTATGACTAGGTATCAGATTTAGAAGAATCTAATTTCATGATAATGTATATCTCCCATTAGCTGGCTTTAGAAACGCGATAGGCTCATTATGCCCCAAATAGAACTAGTCTCAGTACTAATGAATAGCTCCCATTGGTTGGGTATTAAAGTCAAAACATAGTCATATTGTCCAAAATCATATATATCAAATCAAAGTTCAAACAAAAAAGATATCACATTCAAATATATATATATATATATATAATCATCTCGAGCTCATCCATCACTAGTGCAAAGAGATATAGACTTAATGTTGATCCTTGATACAAACCTATAACGATAAGAAACTCACTTGTGATTTCTCCACTTCTTCTCACACTAGTTGTAACTTTGTCATACATATCCTTAATCAACTTTATATACTTTAGAGGAACTTATTTCTTTTTCATAACCAACCACATAACCTTTCTAGGAACTCTATCACATGCTTTCTCAAGATAAATGAAAACCATATGAAATATTTACAAGCCTTTCTATATTTTTCCATTAGGTGTCTAAGATAATAGCTTCCATGGTAGATTGTCCTAGCATAAAGCCAAAATAATTTTTCATATATTGTTATTTCATGTCTAACCTATGTTTAATCACTCGTTACAAATTTTGTAGTAT
>NW_027069632.1:264579-452459 GCF_002906115.3 Quercus suber | reverse complement strand
GACCTATAAATAGTACCAAAAAGAAACTAAAAATCCAAAAAAAGCTGAAGCTTGCAGCTCATCCCAAACGGGCTCTAAGTCAATTAGAAATAGGTTTTTTAAGTCAATTAGAATTAGGGTTTAGTAGTCTTTATATGTGCAATAAACTTATGAGTAATACTACAAAAAATTATGAACGAGTGATTAAACATAGGTTAGACATGAAATAACAATATATGAAAAATTATTTTGGCTTTATGCTAGGACAATCTACCATGGAAGCTATTATCTTAGACACCTAATGGAAAAATATAGAAAGGCTTGTAAATATTTCATATGGTTTTCATTTATCTTGAGAAAGCATGTGATAGAGTTCCTAGAAAGGTTATGTGGTTGGTTATGAAAAAGAAATAAGTTCCTCTAAAGTATATAAAGTTGATTAAGGATATGTATGACAAAGTTACAACTAGTGTGAGAACAAGTGGAGAAATCACAAGTGAGTTTCTTATCGTTATAGGTTTGTATCAAGGATCAACATTAAGTCTATATCTCTTTGCACTAGTGATGGATGAGCTCGAGATTCCCGATTATTCCATTTCCTAATGTTAGTACTGTATAGTGGTCAAATAGGATTACTAAATCAATCTAAAAGGGAGTCCCTTGGTGTATGCTTTTTGTAGATGATATAATTTTAGTAGATAAAACTAGAAGTAGAGTTAATTCCAAGTAAAAAATTTGATGAGGTGCTCTAGAATCTAAAGGCTTTTAATTAAGTAGGGTTAAAACAATACATGGAATGTAAGTTTAGTAAAAGTAGAAACAAAAACGAAAGGGCAGTAAGACTTGATGGTCAAGATATACTAAAGAGTAACAACTTTGAATATCTTAAGGAGGAGTAAAACATGGTACATGGAATGTGATTAAGTTTAGTAAAAGTAGAAACAGAAGCAAAGGGGTAGTAAGACTTGATGGTCTAGACATACTAAGGAGTGATAACTTTGGATATCTTAGATCAATAATTCATAAAGATTTAGAGATTGAAGAGGATGTGAATAATAAGATAAGAGAGAGGTGGATGAAGCGCATTAGGAGTATTGTGCAATTGTAGAATACCTATTAAATTAAAAAGAAAATTTTATAAGACTACTATACAACCAACTATGCTCTATGTTATTGAATGTTAGGTTGTCTAGAAGCAACATATCAAAATAAGCGTAGCTAAAATGAGAATGTTATGATGAATAAGTGGAAATACACAAAAAGGTAGGATTCAAAATGGGGAAATCTACTTAAAGATAGGGGCAGCTCCTATAGATGAAAAGATGAGGAAAAGTCGCTTGATATGGTTTGTTCATATTTAGAGGAAAGCAACTAATGCACCAATAAGGAAGAGCTAGTTTATCCAAATTAAGGGAACAAAAAAATGTAGAGGAATACCAAAAATAACATTAATAGAAGTAATAAAGAATAAAATGTCAATTAAGGAAGTAATAGAGAGAGTAACATTAGACAAAATAAAATGGAGGAAAAGAATACATATGACCAATCCTAATTAATTTGTTGAGGATCAATAACCAACCCCTGAATTTTGGGACCAAGACTTTATTGTTGTTGTTGTTGTAGTCTATATATGAGCAATAATGTACTCCTATATATAGATTATTTTCAGTGCAATTGTCCCAATGATCTAGTGCTAACTACGGTCAACCCTAGGTGCTGACCCCTAAAGGTTTTCTCTTTTTTGGTGTTGACTCCAAGTAAGCCTAGGTTATCTATACTTTATGTTCATGTTCTTCAATTTTGTGTCATATATAATATTGATTATGATGAGAGATTCTCTCATGTGGCTAAGATCTCTTATGTACGATTTCTGATATCCCTTGCCACTAAGGGGGTGTTTGGTGAGTGTTTCCAAACAACATTTTTCAATTTTTAAACAACATTTTACACATTTTCACACACTTTTTCACCCACACGTATTTCCACAAAAATTTTTAAACAACAATTTTAAATTTTTAAACACATGTACCAAATGGGCCCTAATCTTTTTTTTTTTTTTTAGAAGAAAGCTATAGCTTTTATTAATCAAGAGCAATCAAGTCAGCTTAAATTACAGCATTAAAATGTGGAAAAACATTATCTATCCATATCGAAAAACTATTTACACGTTTATTAAAGTTATGAGCAATACAATTCCCTTGTCTCCTAGCTAGTATGAGAAAAATTACAATCAACAAAGTAATAAGTAAGAAATTTAACCTCCTCGATCAAATGATCATAGGTGGCAAAAAGAAGCATCACCAGAATTATTATCTCCTAAAATGTTACTAATTAATAAAAATGTTATTACTTGTGGCTATTATTAAGCCAAATGATATACAGTAATTTAATGAATTTTATTTATTATAATGTTTAAAAAAGAACATCATAATAAAGTGATTGGATTAGTTATTGAGAAGAAAAAACAAATCAAATTTGATTTTTCTTGTAAATAAACAAATCCCAAGTCCTAACACCTACCCACTTAATACCACATTCCGATGCTTTTGCCTTCTATATTTCCAAGTCTCATAGTTATCTCAAGCCTTGAAGAAATAAGAAGAATCAGTTTCAGATGGCAACCGCAACTTGAGCTTCGTCCACCACAGTCCACGGCTACGAATTTCTGCTTCTTAATCTAATCTTTCTATTTGTTCACAAGCCGGAATGGCCGAAATTGACCGATCCAAGGTGGAACAGGGGTTTCTCGTTCAGAACATATTTCTTAGACGTATTTAATTATTGGGAATTGAGGCGGCAAGATCGAATCAATTTATCTCATGTCTTTGAGAAGATTCGATTGCTGCTATTAACACTCCTATACATTTTTTTTTTTTTTATGATCCTAGCCGATACCATCAATTACCCACCCACCATCACAAAGTCGGATATTTGCAGAGTTAGAATTAAGTTTGTTCTTAGAAGCCCTGAGAATCTCGCTATTTTGATACTTCTCGCTAGCCCTTAGAAGTTGGAAGGCTACATTGATGCATTCTGGGCAGGATCACCTTCAGATAGGCAGGCTATCTCGACTCGAGATATTGTATTTTTTCTGGGAGGAAATCTTATAACATGGAAAGCAAGAAGAAAAAGAAAACAAAAAATGTAGTTGTTCCAGTGGATTAACCAACACTTCCTTCAAGAGTTAGGATTCTCAGGTTCTACTCCTATCCCACTATACACATGGCAAGTTACTAATAAGTGGGAAAATCAGTTTGTAGACCGACTTATGATGAATATCTTTACATAACCATCCATAATGTAGGAATTGATCTGTTCCAAACTGGCTTATATGCATGATATATATACTCCCAGCTTGAGGGTTAGAGAAGAGAACTAATATTGTTGTATGAATGATACCATTAGAATAATATACTATAGTCCCTATTGAGGTGTCCTCACCAGGTGTAATAAACTTCCCTACACAAGATTTTTGAGGTTTTTTGTTTGGGTTGTAAATATCATTCTCTTTCGTCATTGTTTTCTTTCCTTCAACAATTCTATTACTTGGGAGTTTTGGTCGTTCTAGTTTAATCATCATTTGGTATTTCGATTTTGAAGATAACCTCCAGGTACTTAATAAGCTAACTTGTGCAGGTTTTTTGGACTATCGAGACAGAGTTGGGGCAATCAATGGATGATCTGTTTTTAGATTTTGTCAAAATTCCTTTGGCAACAGCATCTGTAAGATCCTACAACTATTGTTGGTTGTTGGGAATAGATATGAGCACATAGCTTATGATATCAATAATGGAATTGCTTAAAAGTAATTTTTGAGACAATCTCGTTAGTTACTTATCTATTCTATGCAGATAGCACAAGTCCATCGTGCAACTCTGCTTAATGGACAGGAGGTGGTTGTTAAAGTTCAACATGAGGGCATCAAGAAAATCATATTGGAGGTTTAGCATGCTTGGCTTTTCAGATATTGGGATGAAAAGATTATGTTGAAGTTGTTTTATTATAGTTTTTGTGCATACGTTTTTTCCCCCAGGATTTGAAGAATGCAAAGAAAATTGTTGACTGGATAGCTTGGGCAGAGCCACAGAATGACTTTAATCCTCTCATAGATGAATGGTGCAAAGAAGCTCCCAAAGAAGTTGACTTCATTCATGAAGCTGGTATGCCCAGATCTTGCCTAGAATTTAGTTGTTTTTAATTAAAAGGAAAATGGCTGTTCTCTGTTGATCACTTGCATTATTTAGGGCGTGTATGGATGAAGATTAAGGATTTACTTGAGGTTTTTGAATGATGGGAATGAAGCGTATTAAATATGCATTGAAGGGACGAGTATTTTATATTATCAAATACATAAATAGATAGATATTCTCTTCAATCTGTTGCTGGGACTCTTTTGTCCAACCTGACAATCTCTGTCTGTTACCCTGTTATAACCAAATTATTTCCTATTTGGCTTACTCTATATGTAATTTATATGAACTGTTATCTTGCTATTCTAACTTTTGGAACTTTGCATTAGTTACTCTTAAATTGAAAATGCCCTAGACCCCCCTGTTCCAAAATTTGATTCTTATTGACATTTGTTGTTCTGTCTGTAGAGAATACTAGAACAGTCTCTAGAAATCTACGCTGCAATATTGAACATGATGATAAAACAAATGCCAATCGAGTGGATGTTTTGATTCCAGATGTTATTCAGGTATAATATCTCTAATATATCTAATACTACATGTCTGAACACAGGACTGCATTGGGCTGTGTTATGATTTTTGGATATAGGGATTAGAGGCCTTTTTATTGTTTCTCTTAAGAGACAAAATCCCAAACATAATATCAACTCTTCAAATGACCCAAAGAACCTAGATCATAACTTGGATTTTGTGGGTTTGATTTGATAAGCATGTGTCGTGTGGATGTGTGCTAAGTCCTACATCAAGTGTTTAATATGTCGAGCAGGATTATATAAGTAATTACGAGAACCCTAAATTGTAACTTGATTAGTCTTTTTGGGGTATAAGCACATATATGGCTAGTGCTTTTCCTTGGTTATAACATTAGAAGTCTTGTAGGGAGTTAATTTTAGACTATTTCCATTTAAATTTGCATCAAGTTCTGATTAAAAGAAATTTATGATACGTTCTACATGTGGTGTACTAAGAAGTAAAGAAAGTTAGAAGTAAAAATAAATGCTTCTAGTTCTTCACTACTCTAATTACTTTTGACATAAGACTAGAGTAGCACACTAGTTAACATATCTGCTGACAGATCCACTGTGCCTATGCTCTTAACTTTTGGCCATAATTAACATACCCCTTCCTCTTTCTTCCCAGGCAAATCTTTTAGGTGCTCCCTAAAGTAGAGATTGTAATTAAGAATAAAAAATCCACCAAAAGAAAGAAAAAAAAATAGAGAGAGAGAGAGAGAGAGAGAGAGAGAGAATTAAAGGGAGTATTCACCTTTTTGTGTGGGCAAAATATGTATTGAATGGAAAAGAAAATAACAAATGTTTGTAGTAAATAAAATGGGGAGAAGAAGAGTTAAAATAAAACGAAGATGAAGGGATAGATGAATTGTAACGTTGAGATATAGAGTAGTGTGGTAATAAAAAGGGAAAATTGGAGAGAAATGTTGGAGGAAACCTAATTGTTAGGTGAGATATTAATAAGGAGAAAATGGTTAAAGAGAAAAGTTAACAAATGCCCTAAGGGCATTGATTTTAAGAAATATTTTTAGAAACTTTTTATGGGAAAAGAAAAATGTAATTAATTATTTTGACAACTTTTTATATTTTTCATAAAAATGATGTCAAAACTTTTTAAAAATAGTTTATTAATAATTGCCCTAAGAGCACTTGTTAATGGGACCCATAGTTAAAAAAGGAAAAAAATATGTTGGAAATAGGTGGATAACTTGGCTCAATAGAAGCCTAGCAACAATAAATGTTACGCTTCAGCTTTTAGATATGAGAAATGCTATGTCTATAACATTTTCATAATAAATCTTAAATGATAAGTTGTTATTGACTATTACAGGTGGATAACAAAGTAATTTTAAGTTGTGAATTCAAGTTAGAGTCAGTAACAACTTACCACCTATAATTTGTTGTGAATGTATTATGAAAATGTTATAAATGTAGCACTTCGCTTTAGATATATATAGATATAGATTCACTTGAGTTGAACAAAGTATTGACTTGGTTAAATTCTTTTAGATTCTTTGTCCTTTACCGTGGAATATATTGTCTTCCATTTTCATGTACCTGACTCAGCATCCTGTTGCTTCAAATGTAGTCAACGGAGAAAGTCCTTATTTTAGAGTATATGGATGGCATTCGTTTGAATGACTTGGAATCACTGGAAGCGTTTGGTGTTAACAAAGAAAAGCTTGTTGAAGAAATAACACGTGCATATGCTCACCAAATTTATGTTGATGGGTATTTTAATGGTGATCCTCATCCTGGTACTCTCTCTCTCACTCTCATTGCCTCTCCTCCCCCTCCCCCACTCTCTTTTCAGCTGAGTTTTGTTTGGGGTTGTATCAAATCATTCATTTTGTAGGGATGTGCTGTAATAAGAACTTGTCATGAACTAGCTTTATAATCTGATTTTTTAATGCGTACTTTATACATGTGCCATGTAGGTAGATCAAAAGGGCCTTTTTTGTCAAGATTTTGGCCCAAAACATTGATAATGGAATCATATGCTCAGTTAATAATTTCAAATGTTCTCTTTTCATTGTTAAGTTGATCATATTTCCTTGTAGCATTTTACTAGAGCATATTACTTGATCTTGATATTAATTTGCTTATATTTTGCTTAAGAGACAAAGAAGGCAAGGAAAATGTGATGTGGCATGTGTGATAATATTTGCATGGCAAAATGAAACCATAATGACATTGGAATGTGGGCACATATATACTGGCTGGGCTCTATTTTTGATTGTCTACATGCTCAAGAAATAATGCGTTCACTGCATTTTTGGGAGCATTATACAGGAAATTTTCTTGCGAGCAAGGAACCTCCTCATCGTCCAATTTTGCTAGACTTTGGGCTTACAAAAAAACTATCAAGTCCTATCAAGCAAGCACTGGCTAAAATGTTTCTGGCATCTGCTGAGGTTTGTAAATACTTATTTGTGGTTTTTCTGTCTTTGCTAAAACTGATACTGTGCTGGATTTTTAATCCATCTAAAGAGCTATATCTGATGAGTAACATATTGACTTTTATTTTGTGAGCCTTTATCAGTCAACGCTCACAGAGATGAAACGGTATTATTGTGTTTCATTTTGCTTGTTCCTTATAGGGCAACATATTTACTTTGCTTTTGTTTTCCTCTTCTCCTCCTGTTATTTTAATGTGTAGCACTAGGTTGCCATGATGAGTGTTAAAAATTAAATTGAACTAATCATATTGCATTGTGTGCAAATAATTGGGAGTGATCTGTTTTCACTCATGACTAATAAAGCATGGTGATGTGCAATTTTCCAATGCATATATATTTGAGAATATTACTTACCAATATGATATTGATTGAGTTGGTTTACAATAAATTATGATTGCTGCAATACAACCAATTCATTAGTGTTGTCCTTTTGCTCTTAAGATTGCTTTGAAGTTCAAACTGTTCTCTTGATGATATACTTTGGATGATTTTGCCACAGGGGGACCACGCGGCTCTTTTGTCTGCTTTTGCAGAAATGGGATTTAAGTTGCGCCTGGATATGCCAGAACAGGCAATGGAGATGACAAGTGTACTCTTTCGTACTTCATCGTCAGCAAATGAATCTCTTGTAAGTATGCACTAAGCTTGTGTTACTTCAAGTATTGTTTTTCCATCTTTAAGTCCCGACTTAGTTTTATTTACTTATTTGTTGGGTTTTTAAGGAAACTATGAATTTATTGTTGGAGAAAAGAGCAAAAAACATGAAGGTTATACAAGAAAAGATGAAACTCAACCAGAAAGAATTTAAACGCTTTAATCCTGTAAGTTAATGTGTCTGATATGTTTATTGACTATTTTCATCCATGTTCAATTCAGTTACAACCTTTCTTTCCAGGTTGATGCAATTCCTGGAGACATTGTAATCTTTACACGGGTCCTTGGTCTTCTAAGAGGTCTGTAACTGGAATGCCTATGGCTAAATGTAGGTTCCAATTGTTGTCCCTTATTATTTTGTATGTTACATGGATTTAGGGCTTTCTTCCACACTGAATGTTCGCATAGTATATCTAGATATCATGAGGCCATTTGCAGAATCTGCTTTGCAAGGGTGAGTCTATTCTGAATCTTGGTGTGTTGTAGTTTATTATTTATTGTTATTCTTGTTTCTGTAATCGGTATCATATCTGATTGAATCCAGAATGCCCTTAACAGACATATTAGTAGGGGACCAAGAGTTAATGATCACTGGATCTATGACACACCTGTCCATTCTGATGTGGAGGCCAAGTTAAGGCAGTTCCTAGTTGAGCTGGGGAATAATGATAAAATACTTGGAATACAGGTATGCTGCACTATTTAACTATCAATATCATAAGATGATAATCCAAATACTATCTTTTTGTTTATATAGCAGTTACTGTAGCTTGATTTAGATTTTCTTATCTCTCTACCTTTAACTTTTTCAGCTTTTAGTTTCACTATTCGCAGACCCACACAATGCATGAAAATAGATAATTATTTTGTAAATGTGGTATAATATTTAATCTGTTCTCTCTAAAAATTAAACAATTTTTAAAATTATTTTCCATTTTTCCATTTCTACCAATAAATCATTTTATTATTTTTGGGTGTGTTTGATTGATATTATTCTTTTATAAGATGGTCCATATTCTGTGAAATTATGATATAGTGCGTTATATTTTTCTTCTTCCTTTTTTATTATTATTTTTTTTTTTCCTTCTGTATGACTAAACTTTTTAATTTTCAAATAAATTATTCAAATTCCTCATTATCTTAAAAGAGATTATCATGATAATCAAAACTCATAAGAAAATTACACTTGATATCATTCAAATAATTGGTAGGCATATTCAAATCCAAAGCCAAGATTGTGTTTGATATAAATTCAAATTATCACTTCCAAAATAACTAAGTATTAACTCAAACAAAAATCAAACCAAAGCTATGAGGGAGAGAGACTACTTGTGATGGGAAACTAAAAAACATAAGACGAAAACATATTAACCCAAAATAAAGTTATAAAGAATATAATGATTCATCAACTTAAAGTAGAGTTGCAAGAAAGAATAAAAAATTCAAGAGAGAGGGGAAGAGAAAATAATCACTTTTTTAGGAGAGAATGTGAGAGAAAATAGCAAATTTATAGAAAATAAGATGAGAAGAAAAAAATAAAAGATATAAACACCAAATTATCCAAGTCATGCTATGTAATAAAATAATATTATATTCTTATATACTATTTTATAATGCAATAGGAACTAATAATCAAAGAAAAGAAAAAATATAGATAACTTAAAAACACAAAACTAAATCACATCAATACAAAGTAAAGCTCTAAAGAACACAAAAATTCTATCAACCTAAAGTAGAGATGCAAGAAAACTAAAAAAAATTGAGAGAGAGAGAGAGAGAAATAGCATTTTTGTGTGTGGGAAAACTATGCATAGAGTGAGAGAGAATGACAAATTTATAGTAAAATGATAAGAATAAGAAAAGTCAAAATAAATGAAGATAAATGGATAGAAGAAGAGTGATATTAAAGTAAAGAGTTGTGGGAAGATGAAAAAGTAAAAGGGAGGGAGAAAAGTTGGAGAAAGTGTAACAATAAGTAAAGAAATTTTTTTTTTTTTTTTTGAGAGAGAGTTTCAACCTATGACATCCGCTCTTGATGATAGTTTTTTATCATTAGACCAAGACACCAATTGGTTTTTAGTGTAGGTGGGGATTGAAACATTGATCTCTTATTTAACCATCAGAGATTTTATCAGTTGAACTCACTAGATCCTGCAAGTTAAAAAACTAATAAAAAGAAAAAGATTTGTTTAAAAAATAATTAAAAAAAAAAACTGACAATGGTGTATATCCAAAAGAAAATTTGACAGTAAAGTATCCAAAAGTTAGGCCTTGTCAGATTCTGATATCCACTATCAGATTGTGTATCCAAGAGTTAGGCCCTTTTTGATATACACTACTATTAATTTCTTTAAGACATTCTCCCCTCTCCTTGTATATGTGTGTGTGTTAAAATACTTAGTATTCTAAAAAAAAAAAAAAAACAAAATTTGATCTCTTATTTAACCATCAGAGATTTTATCAGTTGAACTCACTAGATCCTGCAAGTTAAAAAACTAATAAAAAGAAAAAGATTTGTTTAAAAAATAATTAAAAAAAAAAACTGACAATGGTGTATATCCAAAAGAAAATTTGACAGTAAAGTATCCAAAAGTTAGGCCTTGTCAGATTCTGATATCCACTATCAGATTGTGTATCCAAGAGTTAGGCCCTTTTTGATATACACTACTATTAATTTCTTTAAGACATTCTCCCCTCTCCTTGTATATGTGTGTGTGTTAAAATACTTAGTATTCTAAAAAAAAAAAAAAAAACAAAAACAAAAAAAAAACCAAAGTGCTCTTTCCAATCTAATGGTAAAATTTCTTGACTAAGGGAAAAAATTCAATAGAGTAAGCTAATTCCTAAATTGCCTCAAACATTTCTAGCAGTTACAAAAGCACCAAATTTCTCCAAGGAACAGAGGTTTTGAGGTTAGAGGTTATTATAGCTCCTTCTACCCTCCTAATCTTGTTTCCTTTTCATGGAAAATGATTTGGTAATCGAAGGTTCCTCTAAGGGTAGCTTTCTTTTCTTGGTCTGCTTCCTTAGGTAAGATCTTAACAATAGACAACCTTCGTAAAAGACGAGTGATAGTGCTTGACTAGTGTTATATGTGTAAGAGGTGTGATGAGTCAGTGGATCATCTTCTACTTCATTGCTCCATAGCTTGGGAGTTGTGGTCTTTGATTTTCTGCTTGTTTGGTATTCAATGGGTTGTGCCTCATACTATTTTTAAGTTGTTTAAGGCTTGGCAAGGAAAGTCTCCGCGACATCGTTACATTGATGTTTGGAAATTAGTGCCTCACTGCTGGATTTGGTGCATTTGGCGTGAAAGGAATGCTAGAAGCTTCGAGGGTTGTGAACGTTCTTTGCTGGAGATTAAGTCTTTTTTCTTACACACTCTCTTTGAATGGAGTGTGGTTTTTTCTCATTTTTCTTGTTATTCCTTTTCTATTTTTCTTGACCGTTATTCTTTTGTTTCTTGATTTGTGCCCTCATACTATATCCCCAATGTACTTGGTTTGACAATCTTTCTATTATTAATAATATTCTTACGTTATTTATAAAAAAAAAAAAAAACAAAATCACCAAATTCCTGCCAGCAGTTAATAGTAATACCAAGCTCTCCTGCACGCAATAATGACATAAACATACAAAAAGATATGGACGTTGACAACCTCATTAAACTATAAAGAGGAAGGAAAAACAAACTTGGCAATAAGGAAACTATACCTGACATGTCAAGCTAGTATTCCATATATACCTCTACCACAGATAAGTATTAGTAAAAACAATAGAAATTTTACTATGGGCATGTTTAACTCTTAGAAAAATTAACAAGTGTATATCAAGAGTTCTTAAGAAACTGACAATGGTGTGTATCCAAAAGAGCCTAACTTTAGTTTGAATATCAATAGTTATGTTTACTGAAAGTAGCTGCTATAAATGCTAAATTCAGATCATGAGCTCTTATCTTTTCCTTTTATAGCCACTACCCCTTCACCAACGTGTTCCAAGATGAAACTGAATTACAGTACATAGTTGAGCAATCTGGTTATATGCTACTATCTGTATCTGCTTTTCTAGTTAGATGTAATGCTTGGAGGTCTAGGCTATTGAGGATTATTGAAGATCCATTTATTGGTTGAGTATTGAAATTTATTTGGTTTGTAGCTGATAAATTACCAATTGCCCCTAAATGTTAAGTTGTTAGGAAATTGTGAATTTAATCACTTATCCATTATTCTAACACTCCTACTCCTGTGTGGGCCCAAATTCCTTAATTTCTAGGGCCGATATATGGGATTTTTAACTTTTTTTAATTCAAGGTAGGACGGAAACAATATTTGAACTTAGGACCACCTACTTTGATATCTACTGATTGTCCAAAAGGCTTAACTTATTAGAAAATAGTGAATTTAATGATCAACCATTATTCTAGTAGTAGCAAAGAGCAACTAATGATTGTGGAACTTAAATATTGAATGGACTAGCAAAAGTACATAGGTCATTAGAGCATTCGCAACAGTGGAGTTAAAAAGCTATAATGCTATTTTAGCTTCACCAATATACCAAAAAAGCCTTGTAGCAGTGGAGGCAAAGTTATAATTTTTTGCTGATTTGCTATAGTGCACATCTATCTATAGATGTGCACTGTAGCAGACATATAAAAATAATAATAATTTTTTATTCAACCTCCGATTAAAATAATGCAACTTACTTTTTTTTTTTTTCATTTCTTTTATTCTATCTCACTGTGCTCTATCTCATCATCACTCTCAAACTCAGTTCTCTCATCAAGCTCTCATCAATTCTCTCATCAAGCTCTCATCTCTCTCATCTGTCAAGCTCTCATCTCTCTCACCTCTCTGTTTCCGCCGCCGGCCCAACCCAACCATTCCAAGCCGCCGATCGCCTCACCGTCACTCTCCTCTCTCACTGTCACTCTCTCAAGCTCCCTCATTCACCGTCGTCGACCCAAGCCCTTGCCCAGCACCGATCGCCCCAGACCCACGCCGCCGATCGCCTCCGGCCTCGTGGATCGAAGTGGCTTCCCTCACCTCCACTCCGCCACTAGGTCGTGGTTGTGCTCCGGTGTGCGTTGGTATTGGGGTTGTGATTTGTGGCTGTGGGTTTGTTTTGTGGTACTATGGGTTTTTTTTTTCTTTTTCTTGCTGTGGACTGGTGGTGGTGGTGGTGGTTGTAGCTGTGACTAGTGGTAGAGTGGGTTTGTTTTATGCTGCTGTGTTGGCGGTGGTTGTGCCATGTTTTGTGGTGTTGTGGGTTTTTCTTTTTTCTTTTTTCTTTTTTTTTCTTGCTATGGACTGGTGGTGGTGGTGGTGGTGGTGGTGGTTGTGACTGTGGCTATGGCTATGGCTGATGGTAGAGTGGTTGTGGTTGGTGCTATAGTTTTTTTTTTTTTGTAGTAGGATATATTATTTTATTGTAGTGGTTATATTATTTTATTGTAATGTATATATTATTTTATTGTGTTAAAAGTTAAAATAAATTCACTGTTGTAACATGTGTGTAGGTAAAATAGATAAAGTGACTTTTTGTATAACTAAATAGCTAAAATTTTGACTTCACTGTTACAAATGCTCTTTCGTGCTAAAACAAAAGTTCGTTTTTTCCTTTTTTGGGTGATGCTAGGTTTAAGTTTTCAGTTTGACTTACAATGTTCTAAAGAGAATGTGGATTTGGATTAGGCTAAATTCATTGGAAGCTGTTATTGTTATTTGTATGCTGGAAAGCACTGACAAAGCATTTGGGTTGTGGTGCTCGTGTCCGACACGTATGGGACACGGGAAATGCGTTGGACACAGCTGTACGAGTCCCAACCGTTTTTTTTTTTTTGAAAAATGATGAATACGGCAAGGACATGTCGAGATACAGTTGGGACATGTCCTGGGCCAAGAAAACAAAAAGAGCTGAAAACCTGAAACACACTGTAACTCTAACGCCGATCTCCTCCCTCTTCTTCTTCTTCTTCTTCTCACGGAGCTCGGGCCAACTCTTTTGCAATTTCCCCCTTCTGCCCTTTTCCCTTGTTTGTCCATGTGTGATTTATCTTTATTTTGTCTGCCTCACACTAACACAAACACGAGAAGCATTTATCTCCACCCACTCATGTGAATAGCTTCTTTTCAAACTTGTCTTTTATAAGTTAAAATCCACCACCCTTCAAGCCAGGTAATTATAAGTTATAACCTTTTATAATTTTATTAAAAGATTTTTTAACAATTATTTAAAAACAAATAATGTTTTTGTTATAAAACAAATTTTGTAAGTTTTGAAATTATATATACATACATATATATATATATAATTAATTAATTAATATATCCTTGTCGTATTCATGTTCTAATTTTTCAAAAATTGTCATGTCGCCTTATCATACCCATATCGGTATCATTGTCTGTACTTCCTAACTTGTATGTTGCATTCATCAAGATGAGAATCCTATTTCAAATTCCTTTTGTGCGAAAAATAAGTCTTTTCTTTTAAAAACATTAGAAGATTCCTCATTTAAGTTCTTGTCTTTAAAACATTCTCTAGTAAAGTTGAAATCAGAAGAGATCTATGCGTTTAAGATCTACGTATCTGCTTCTCAAAAAAGGAAAAAAAAAAACAAAAAAAATCTATGTATCTATAATGTAAAGAAATGGAACCTAAATAAGTGATTTCATTTGATTAATCTGGAAACAAGAGAATTACCACGGGTAACAAATGAATTTGGGTGGTACAATCAACACATCTAGATGTCTCTTAAACCATTACAATTTATGATCAATTTACGGTTGTTGTTGATTTTATCGTGTTTTGAGTATGTTGTTGAGGTTAGTATTTTTATGTTTAATGCATTGACACCCCGGCTTTTTTTATCCTCTTCTTTTCTGATATAGTTTTTAATAATTTTTTCTAAAGGTCTGTGCCTACAAAGATGGAGAGGTTATAATTGACACTGCTGCTGGAGTGCTTGGTAATTATGATCCTCGTCCAGTGCAGCCTGATAGCCTTTTCCCTGTTTTCTCTGTGACAAAGGCTATCACAGCAGGAATGTTACATTGGTTGGTTGACAACGGGTGCGTTATAGAATTTTATGAATGTCAAAGGTTTATCTTTTCAAATCAAATTATACAAATCCTTTTTGTTTACTTTTATATAAACAATTAACTGGAATCCCTTTTTGGATCTTATAAATTTATTAGAGAAAAATCTGTTGCATACAGTGTTACACACTCTGCCCAAAACAACTCATGTTTTCAATTGTTTTGGCAGTGTGTATTTGAATGATGGGTGTACAGATAGTCTGTATTTGTCTATCCACTTGAAAATTTGGTGGACAATGGAGAGTTTAAGTCAATCTCAATGACATCAAAATACTAGCATGACGTGAAAAATATAAATGCATGGCCAAACATCAGTGTATCTTAAATTGAAATATGATAAATAAAGTGTAGTAATGTTGCAGTTACTTCATATGTTCCTAGAGGTTATAAAATATATATATATAATTTTTTTTTTTTTTTTTTTTTTTTTTTTTTTGTTGGGGGTGGGGATGGGGGGCTACCCTTGTTGGCATCGCCCTCTTTACCAAGAGAAGAAAAACTTGGGTTGAAAATTTCCTTTATATATTCTTCCACAACATAATGTCTCTGTAATAATTGCTTTCAGAAACCATACATGACTCACATGTACTTTAATAATTAATAAACTTTTCACATAATTTCTGTAATTCTAGAATGAAGTAATTGTAAACCGTATCTTATACCCTTGTTTTCCCAAATCTTTTTTTTTTTTTTTCTTTTGCACTGTTGATAAATCACAATTCTAAACAGTTACATGAACCATGTCAAAACTTAGGATGTTTCTTTTTTTTGCTGGGGTAAGAGGGGGGGAGGGGGTGGATTGGGGGTACTTCTACACATGTATTGATGCTTTCTTGAACACTGACACAAAGGTAGACAACTTTAAAACCTAAAACTTTTATTTTGCATGTAATTACAAATGTAGAAATTCATTAATAATTGTTTTCTGGGCATATTATCTGGACTTTAATATTTGTTTATGAACATTTTATTGCCCAGAAAGCTGAAGCTCGAGGAAAATGTTGCAAATATCTGGCCAGAGTTTGGATCAAATAGGAAAGATCTCATCAAGGTTTAAATTTTATCTCACTTTCTGATAAACTTCTCCCTGTATCAGCTGTCGTTCTTAATTAACTTTTTGTTTGATTTTTTTTTCCATTATCTTTCTAGGTCCATCATGTGCTTAACCATACATCTGGTCTTCATAATGCTTTAGCAAACATCACTAGAGAAGATCCTTTACAATTGTCTGACTGGGATGAGTGTTTGAATCATATTGCTTTGTCAGTACCTGAGACTGAACCTGGCCAAGAGCAGTTGTATCACCATCTATCTTTTGGCTGGCTATGTGGTGGCATTATTGAGGTATAATTGCTTGCCAATATGTCAGAATATTTTCATCGTGTTTAAATTTATCTAAACTCTCTGCTGAACTTTTTTATGCCTGGATGGGATCTCTAAATAAACTAGTGAAATAAAATATGGTATTTGATTATCATCTGTTCCCTATAGGAATTTTAGGTTGAGGAAGTTACATTGAAAACCGTTTAAATACTGAAATACTATTGTTTGAACTCACATTCCAAACGGGCCCTAATCTTTCCCCCTTAGTTTAGGAACATGGTCTAATAGCCCCTAAACATGGTAAAGAAGAATTTTGAGGCTCGATAAAGATTTTATTTTCCTGCCTTATACATGTCTACTTCATTTGTTCCGATAGATTTAATCTCGCTCTCTCTCTCTCTTTAACACTCCCATGGAGCTAGACTGTTTATCTCTTCATTCTATTAGCAATGGCCGTTTAGGAGTTGGTGCATCTTTCAGATATCATGTTTTTTCTAGCATGCCTTCTGTGTTTGGATTGTCAGTTTGATCTGGATTGACAGGTCTATTGGAGACATCAAAGTGCCTTATTAATCTTGTGGTTTTTTTATTCTTGAAAACTTCCTTGATGTTCTAAACCTTACCTTCTCTGCTTTTCTAATATTCTGTTTGGATATAATAGCACGCATCTGGGAAAAAATTTAAGGAGATTCTTGAAGAAGCATTCATTCATCCCCTCCAAATTGAAGGCGAGTTATATATTGGAATTCCTCCAGGCAAGTGTTGGACTTATACTTTGTTAATTCTCTTGCTTCGTTGTGTAGAATATTTGTACACATGATTGTATTGTATTCTTCTCGCATTTATGTTGAACCACAGTTTAGTTTATGTTTCTAGTGGTTAATTTATTTAGTGTTGTGGTACTTACTTGAGGGGAAAAAGACTTCGTTTATAGTAATTATTGTTTGTGAAAAATAGTGTTAACGGAAGCTGGGCTATTATCTTCCTTATCACCATGTGCAATGGCTCCTCTTCAGGTGTGGAATCTCGACTTGCAACACTTACAATAGATAAAGATGATCTTCAGAAGCTCTTAGGGGTCTGCAGTCGTCTTGCAACGCGTACACTTGATAAAGACGATCATGAGAAGCTCTTACGCGTCATCAGTCGTTTTGACATACCCTCCACAATCCAGCCGGGTGATGTTTCCCAAGCTGCAACCACCCTGCCTGTTATATTCAACAGTCTCAACGTTCGTCGTGCCATCATACCTGCTGCTAATGGACATTGCTCAGCCCGTGCACTTGCACGTTACTACGCAGCCCTAGCTGATGGTGGTATGGTACCTTTGCCCCATTCTTCTTCTTCCAAGCCACCACTTGGCAGCCACCCACACATCCCCAAATTTCCTTCCCAAAAGACCAGCAAGAGGCAGAAAGGTAGCAAAATCAAGGAGGTATTTGCTGCTGCAATTAACAGAACTAATGATTATGAAAAGAAACCAAATTACAGTGATGTTAGCCATAGTAGAAATTCCAGCAATGATAGTTGTACTAGGCTTGTGAATGATAGCGGCAATAGCAATAGCATTAGTATGATTGACAGCAGTGAAGATAGTAATCCTCGAAACAATTCTGTTGGTAGGATTTTTAGCAATCCTAGAATTCATGATGCATTCTTGGGTGTTGGTGAATATGGAAATCTCACTTTGTCAAATGGGAAATTTGGCTTAGGGTTTAGGAGGGCCATTTCTAAGGATGGGTCCATTGTTGGCTTTGGTCACTCAGGACTGGGCGGATCAACCGGCTTTGCTGACATGAATAACAGGTTTGCTATTGCTGTGACCGTGAACAAAATGTCTTTTGGGGCTGTAACTGGAAACATCATTAATTTTGTTTGTTCGAAGTTGAATATCCCGGTGCCAGAGGAGTTCTCAATATTCAGTGAGATGGGACCCAATGCACAGATATGTTTGGGGAGACTTTTGAATAATTGAGGATGGGAGTGAATTGTAAGCCTGTACCAAGAAGGCTTTTCGACTCTTATTATATACCCAAGGAAAATGTAGATGTCAGTGTTTTAAATTTATACCGTATTGCTTAATGCTTACACTGGATTCGAGAACACGAACAGCATGTGCTGGAACATTTTCATTTTTTTTTTTTTTTTTTTTTTTCTGTTTCTTCTTTGTCCAAGATTTTTGTGGGATTTTTTTCCCCTTTTTTAATATAATCATTACAACTAAAAAATGCGGTTTCTGCCCCTCATGTGCTTTCTTAGGCAACATAACGGTGTTATATATAAATGGTCAAAGCACACCTTCGGCGAGCATCCACCCTATCCTGCCATGCCTTTTCCATGAGAGCGTTGTCTCCCAAAACTTCAGCTGAAAATTCTGCTTTGCATCCCAAACCACCGAGATCAAATTGTTTATCAAACCCTGCAGCAGTACATGCATGAAATCGCTTGAACGGTAAGAATACAGATAAAGAAATCCATTAAGAAGAGTAAAATCAGAATCATTCAGCATCATGACTTGCTAAGCATCTGTGCCACTGATGGCTGAAAACAAATAAAATTTCTGCAAAACATTAATTAATGAGAAGACTGCAAATGCAACCAGTAGAAATAACTTAATTTTTATTCATTTAAGTAACAACAAATTGTGAGCTGTCTCATGAAGGAGCCATGGAAGGTATATGACCCCATTATCTTTTTACATGGCAAGGCAAGAAATTCATCAAACAGGTGGAGGCGGAGCAGGAGATTCAAATGATCTTGATGTTTCTGCTCTGATCCTTAAAGATTAAAGAACATGTTAAGTTGCTAAGTAAAATTATTGCTGAAGCAAAAGATAGTCCAACGATTCTTACTTTGCATCAAACTAGACGTAGAAGCCTTCTCCTTTCAGCTTACTGCCTTCCATTCCATGTTGACCTGAACCACTCAAGATTCTGACTAGACAGGTCGTCTTACCATTTGTGATCGTGAATATTTTTTCCTAGCCACAATATTAGCTTAATGAAGACAGATCACTCCGTCGTCATAGTTTATAAAGTTTTTGCACGTTCTGGTGCAATCTATGATCTCTCACTTAAGATATTTCTGAACCTCTTGATGACCTTGTAGCTATAGACTCATTTCTGGCCTCAATTTGCACCTCAAGGGTCATGGTTTATCCAAGTAGCACACTCGAACATGGGCACAATCCCATTAGACATAACCATGCAAAATAACTAAAATGACTTTGTAACTGCAGTTATGCAAAGAGATATATAGCATCCCTCCCTTCGCACCCATACAAGGAAGAACTGACATAAATAATATTGTACGACTCATTCTCCATAAAACATATGAAATGGGAAGTACAATGAGTCTAGGACAAGTACAATTCAATGGCCCCAAGAGGGCTAATAGACTAGCATATTCTACCCCCAAAAAAAAAAAAAAAAAAAAGAATATGGCCTTGAAGAATGTTAATAAAACTAAGAACATTTCAATGCTCCCAAGTTCCAGCACAGTACCACTTGCAGTGTGGACGAAGGAGAGGTGTATTATTGGTAGTAGTTGCATATGGTGTTGATGTTGTTCTAGTATTTCCATTTATAACTCGTTAATAATTCTTTTTCAGATTGTGTTGTTAATGATGTGGGGGTAAGAAACAAAGGCTTTCAGATGTAAAAACAGTGTTTAATTTTCCTCAACTTAGGAAGCAACATTGCAATTTTATTATAGACAAGAGTTTAGTTTTAGCTCAAAAAAATTGGCATACAATAAACAGAAGCATGCGTAATACATCAAAACGTTACCAACTTTTTCTTTTAGCAAAAAAAACTTTTTCTTTTATTTTTTTATTTTTTTAGAAAGTTTAACAACAAGCTCTACATCACATTTTCTATTTTAAGATTAGAAATAAAAATACAACACATTAAAAAATAAACTAAAATAAAATAAAATAATTCAACAAAAACATATCACAGCAACAGCCCAAAAATCTACCGCCACAGCATAGAACCACCTCCACAACCATAGCAAAAACCACCACAAACGACCAACAAACAGACCAACACACACAACTACAAAAACGCTAAGATTAACATTACAGTAGTCACCAATGGTCTATCACCAAACCAAAAACATATAGAATTCCAAAACAAAACCCCAAAATCGCAGGACACAGCTACCAAATCCGAACCCACCTCCGACCCTAAGTTGCAGGACACAGCTATCAAAGCTTGGTTGATTTAGTCAATGATTTTTTGTGTGGATTAATGTATTCCTTTTACAAAAGGAAATAGGAAAAGAGTCTTATAAATTGGCAATACAGCAAAGAATTTGATGGCTTTGGCCTAAAAGTCCTCCCTATGGGGAGAGGGAAATAAAGCGTGAAACCAAATAATAAAAAAAGGGATTTTCACTTGGGAGGTAATGCAAGGAAAGAGACAATAAGATTTGAGTTTTGTGTCAACAACATTCTTTTGTAAAGTGCACAAATCAAGGAGAATTTGTGAAGCTTTGTTTGATGTTGTAAAGTGCCAAAGAAAGAGATGCCGCATAGAGAGATATCCAAGGAAAGCTACCTGGAAAAGAGAAAGAAGAAGAGAAGAAAGCTAGAGAGGAGATGAGTGTTGGGTTACACGTGTGAGTGAAGTCCCACATTGAATAAAGATAAGAAGAATAAGTGGTTAATATAACATAATTGAGCACATACCCATAGGGCTTAGGCCTTTTGGGTTTAAATGTGTCTCTATATGTTATATTAATTACTCAAGGAAGCTCCCCGAGGTGTTTATCTCCCCAACAAGTGGTTGGTGATGAGAAATTTGGCTATAGGTTTTGGGATGAACAAAATAGGAAAATCATCAGAAGTAGAAATGTGATATTTAATGAACAGGTTATGTACAAGGACAAGTTAACTGTAGTCTCAGATATTGCAGAGATAGATCAAAAGAAATCTGAGTTTGTCAACTTAGATGGATTGACTGAAAGTACTGTCCAGAAAAGGGGTGAAGAAAATAAGGAGAATGTAGATTCACAGGTAGATTAGAGTACACCTGTAACTGAAGTCCGCAGATCTTCCAGAAACATTAGACCTCCACTGCGTTATTCACCCGCTTTAAATTATCTACTATTGACTGATGGTGGTGAGCCAGAGTGTTATGATGAAGCCTTGCAAAATGAAAATTCAAGCAAGTGGGAGTTAGCCATGAAGGATGAGATGGATTCCTTGTTGAGGAATCAGACATGGGAACTGACTAAATTGCCAGTAGGAAAGAAGGCTTTGCACAACAAGTGGGTATACAGAATAAAGAATGAGCATGATGGTAGCAAACGTTACAAGGCTAGATTAGTTGTTAAAGGGTTCCAGCAAAAGGAAGGCATTGACTACACAGAGATATTTTCTCCAGTTGTGAAGATGTCAACAATTAGACTGGTGCTGAGAATGGTGGCTGCAGAAAACTTACATCTTGAGCAGTTAGATGTGAAGATAGCATTCCTTCTTGGTGATTTGGAGGAAGACCTTTACATGATTCAGCCAGAAGGGTTTATTGTTCAAGGACAAGAGAATCTAGTCTGCAAACTGAGAAAGAGCTTGTATGGCCTAAAACAAGCTCCCAGATAGTGGTACAAGAAATTTGACAATTTTATGCATAAAATTGGGTTCAAGAGATGTGAAACTGATCATTGTTGCTATGTTAAATTCTTTGACAATTCTTATATCATTTTACTGTTGTATGTGGATGATATGCTCATTGCAGGGTCTAGCATTAAGGAGATTAATAATCTGAAGAAGCAATTGTCAAAACAGTTTGCAATGAAGGATTTGGGAGCTGCAAAGCAAATCCTTGGTATGAGAATCATTAGAGACAAGGCTAATGGTACATTGAAACTTTCACAGTCAGAGTATGTGAAGAAAGTTCTCAGCAGGTTCAACATGAATGAATCTAAACCAGTGAGCACACCCTTGGGTAGTCATTTCAAACTGAGCAAAGAACAGTCACCGAAGACAGAAGAAGAAAGGGACCATATGAGCAAGGTGCCTTATGCCTCAGCTATTGGCAGCTTGATGTATTAAGGGTTCATCAGATACATGTCTTTGCTTCACAGGTGCAAGTTTGAAGCTGCAAGGTTATGTAGATGCTGATTTTGCTGGCGATATTGATAGTAGAAAGAGTACTACTGGGTTTGTATTTACTTTGGGTGGTACAGCTATATCATGGGCTTCAAATCTACAAAAGATTGTTACTTTGTCTACTACAGAAGCTGAGTATGTTGCAGCAACTGAATCTGGAAAAGAGATGATTTGGCTACATGGTTTCTTAGATGAATTGGGTAAGAAGCAGGAGATGGGCATTCTACACAGTGACAGTCAGAGTGCAATCTTTCTTGCCAAAAATTCAGCTTTTCATTCAAAGTCGAAGCATATACAAACAAAATACCACTTTATCTGTTACCTTGTTGAAGATAAGTTGATAACACTTGAGAAGATATGTGGATCTAAGAACCCAGCAGATATGTTGACTAAGGGTGTCACTATTGAGAAGTTGAAGCTATGTGCAACTTCAATTGGTCTTCTAGCTTGAGGACAGGAGGATGAGTTGCAGGGATGAGGGATTGCTTTTGGAGGATAGCGGCTGATGTTGATGATTGAACTAGTCTCCAAGTGGGAGATTTGTTGGGCTTTGTGGAGCCTAGTTTATTTTTTGGCCTAGCCCATTATAACCCTGTAAGTAGGATATAAAAGCCGCTTTTATAATTAGGGTTTGTTATCACTATTGTTGTTGTGTTTTTAGGGAGAGAGAAAAAACACTGTAGCCGCACTTTGTATTTTTTTCCTGTTAATAGTAAAATCCCTGCAACTCCGTGGACGTAGGCAAATTGCCGAACCACGTAAATACTGTCTTGTGCGTATGATTATTTTTCTTTGGCGTGTGTTTTCTCTACCCATAGGGCTTAGGCCTTTTGGGTTTAAGTGTGTTTCTATATGTTATATTAATTACTCAAGGAAGCTCCCCAAGGTGTTTATCTCCCCAACAATGAGTTCCTTTTTATTTGGAGCAAAACCTTGTGAAAAAATATGGAACCTTAGAAATAAGAAGGTGTTTGAAGGCAAAGCTCCAAATTTTGAGACTCTAAAGTCGTGCCACTTCAAAAACTTTGTGGAGCACTCAAATGTTAGAACAGTCTCTAACTCTTCAGTGCAGGTTAAGAGACCTTACTCTTGGTCTAAACCAGCAATGAGTACAATCAAATTTAATGTGGATGCAGAAGTAGGGCAATCTAGAGCAGCAGTAGCGATAGTGGTAAGGGACTGAAAAGGGATATTGTTTCTTGCGTGTTCAAAAGCAGTAGACTCCAACAACCCCCTCCAAGACAAAGCTAAGGCATGGGCTGCGTACATTACTTCCCAATCCAATTACCAAGCTGTCATTTTCGAAGGTGATTCCTTGACTTGCATCACAGCTGTTCTGAGCAAGGGTACTAATGTGCCATGGAGAATTAAGAATGTAATTCAAGAAATCACTGCTCTGACAGGGGTAGTACCTCATGCTTCCTCATGCTGGGTTCCTAGAGAAGCCAACGGTGCTACAACCTCTCTAGCCAAATGGTCTCTTAAGAATAGATTTGTAAGTTCCTTTGACTTGTGCAACTGCCCTTACAATGTTAGTGATATTCTAAGGGTTGAGACCTGTTAACCTTTTTGTTCGGAGCCTTGTTTCTTGCTTTCATCAAAGAGTAGGTCTAGTACCACAATAATTTTCGCTACTTTTGATATAACTTGCCTATATGGCAAGTTGTTAGTGGTGAAAATAAAATAGAAATCCATGTAAGTTCATGATTCCACCACTCACAAATTGATATATGACAAAATTGTGACAAAGTTATGGAATTAGTTGTGGTACCAAACTTACTATTCAATAAAATTTTCTTTTTCACCAAAAAAAAAAAAAAAAAAAAAGGATAAACACTCTTTAAAAAAAAAAAAAAAAAAAAAGAAGAAGAAGAAGAAGAAGAAGATAAAGATAAATACTCCTCAAAAAGAGAAGAAGTAGATGTAGATCAAGCTACACGTTGATCTCTAGGAGATCAAGTCAATCCTTTAAAAAAAAATATTTTTAAAAAAAGTATTGTGTAAAATCTAAATTTTATTAATGTATGATAACAATTAGCAGTAAGAAAATATTCTATTAATATAACCAAAATTCAACAATAAAATTAGTTTAAGTTACATTATTGAAGCATTTAATCGAATTTCTATTATAACAAAAAAAAATAATATGCTATATGATTGCAATACTTTAAAATAAATCATGATTTTTTGAAAAATTTCTTGAAGTTTTAGATATTATAATTTTAATTGAATTTTTTTTTTTCAAATTTCTCAAAAGCTTCTTTTTTTTTTTTTTTTGTGAGAAACAGGCCAGCGAAGCCAATTTATTCAATAGCTGAAAAATTCAACAGATAACAATTATAAAAATCTGGTGGAACAGACTCCATCCAAACCAACAATAGAAAAGAAAACTTTGCTCTCTTGACAAATGTATCAGCTAAAGCATTACCTTACCTATAAATGTGAGATAGAAAAAAATATTTGAAGAGAGGTAAAAGACAACAAAAATGTCTTTAATTATATGACCACAGGACGAATGTAATAACTATCCTTTACTAATAACATTAATGGAAGTCTTAGAGTCACCCTTAAAGATGGAGTTACATGGGCCAAGTTCTTGAACAAATTGAACCACTCGTCTAGCCTCCATAGTCTCAAGGGTCAAACTGATTCTAGTATGGAAATTTTCTCAGCCAATACAACGATCACCTCGCCATGCTTGTCCTAAATCACCACACCTATACCTGCTGCATGTAAATCCTCATAGATGGCCCCATCAAAATTAGTCTTAACATAACCCGCATCTAGAGTTTTCCACCATGGTCTCTTGGGGTGCACCTTCCTCGGTGGACACTACCTGACCCGCTGAATTCCTTGTTAATAGAGTCTCTTTTAAAGTGAATTACATTATATAATATATAATAATATTTATTATTTTTCTAGCTAAATATTATATTAATAATAATTATGTATACATATTGATCTGCACATTATTATATTAGCTATAAAACCATATGAACAAAGTGTAACACGTAACTTTTACGGAATATTTAAATCTTGGTGGGTATGGTTGTTGTGAATTGGGACAACTTACAAGTTAGATTAATTGATTCGAGGTGATTAGCCTCGTCATGAACTCAAAGGAAGAATAAACATTTTTAGTTTTTATTTTTAATTTTTTTAATTTTATATGGGAAATACTAAAACTTTATTAATGATTGAAAAATGAAAGTACATCATGGATCAGAGTTTGCTTAATAAAGCAAGGAGCCTCTTCAATCCTAGCAGTGAAATCAACAATGCTAGACGCATGTTTTGCTAGTAGGTGTGTAGGCCTATTTTCTTGTCTCCTAATGTGACAAAACTGGACTCTTCGAAAATCTTTTAAAAGATCCAATATGCCTTCAATAATGGGAGTCATTGAAGATGGAGGGGTGGATAGCTCACATAATGCTCTGTAAATAATAATCGAATCACCCTCAAGTATGACATCCTAAATCCCCATATCCTTTACAAATTGTATGCTTGCCTCAAAAGCCTTTTCTTCTGCTTCCAAGGCACCAAGCGGGGCATGGAGCTTCATGGTCATTGCGACTTCAAGCCTTCCCCTGTCCTCCCAAATAATCACTCCCACACTTGTAGCTTTTTGTTTGGAAAATACAGCCCCATCCACATTTACTCTAAAACAATTCGTCGACGGTGGAAGCCAGACCTGCCTTTCTTCACTTCGTGTGATTGGTGCATCGTTTTCCTTAACCACTGCTTTATATTCTTCAATATATTGAGCTGCCCAATTAACAATAGCCATCCTAGATTTTCTTGCACCACCTAGTCTGACCTTATTTCTATTGTGCCACAATGCCAAAGCGATTGTCACAACCCTTGCTATCTTATCCACCTCCAACTGATCCTCCATCATCATAAGCCACATCAAATCTTGGAAATTTTGGCAACGTGATGACCTCACTAAAACCACCATTTTAGAGCACTCCCAAGCTTCCTTAACTTTTGGGCATGTCCATAATACCTGTTGTATGGATTCAGTCTCTATTCTGCATTCCTCACAATAGGCATCCTACACCACTTTCCTCTTCATAAGGTTAACTTTAGTTAGTAGTATGTCCCGACACGCTCGCCATGTGAAATGCCACAGTTTATGTGGAAGAGGAAGGTTCCAAATCTGATTTTGAAACCATCGCTACTGATTGGAATCCGAAGGAGCACCATTGGTTGCTTTCTAAGACATCCTCATTGCTACTGCATAGGCACTTCTCATGCTAAAAATACCATTTGAGGACTCGGCTCAAAGCTGCTTATCTACAGGAAGTCTGGAACTAGCTAAGTGGGATGCTTTTGATAATATCAGCTTCAAATGGAAGAAACAAGGCATCGATGATCTCAAACTTCCAACTTGCGATATCCAGATTAATCAACTCACTAACTCTTGTGTCTAAGTTCAGAAATTGTCTAGGAGACACCACTTTGTATGTAGATCTATAGGTAACCACTTATCCACCCATACCCAGATATTTTCTCCATTTCCCACCCTCCAACGTAGGCCCTTCGTGACTAGATTTTGAGCAGACATAATGTTTCACCATGTATAGGATGGGTTGTTGCCAAGTAGCGCATTTACAAAATCACACCAAGGGAAATACTTTGCCTGGAGCACCTGGTAAACCAAGGAATTCTGACCTGCTTGAAACCTCCATCCTTGTTTTGCTAGCAGGGCCAGATTGAACTGCTTAAGTTGTTTAAAACATAAAACCTCCACCCATTTTTGGCTCGCACATCCTTTTCTAATTAAGCCACACTATTTTTCTTTCATCTTTCTTTTGCCCCCACCAAAAATTTCTTATCATACTCATCAATTCTTTGCAAAGAGAATCTGGTAATTTGAAGCAGCTCATGGTATACATATGGATGGCTTGGGCTACTGCTTTTATTAGCACTTCCTCGCCCGCTTTAGAAAGCATCTTCTCCTTCCAACTTGCCAATTTCTTTCCAAGTTTTTCCTTGATGTCATTGAAAGTATTTCTTTTTTTCCTTCGCATTAAAGACAGTAGGCCTAGATACTTCTCATGTTGCTTGATCACTTGAGCACCAAACCTGATTTTTATCTCCTCCTACACCTCTCTTGATGTATTGTTGAAAAACAATGATTTCTTAGCCCTATTCAACCGTTGGCCTGAAGCTTTCTCATATTCTTACAAGACTCTCTAAAGAGACTCACATTCAGCAATAGAAGCTTTGCAGAAAATCAAGCTATTGTCAGCAAAGAAGAGATAGGAAAGCTTGGGACCCCCACGATGTACAACAATCCCTTCCATCTGTCCACTCCCCATCACCTGTTGAATTAGAGCCAAAAGTCCCTCTGCACATAACAAAAAAAATATAAGGTGATAAGGGGTTTCCTTGACGGATTCCCCTCGAAGGAATGATATGACCTTTTGGCTTGCCATTGATCTTTATGGAGTACGTAACAGATGTTATACATAGCATGATGAAACATCTCCGTTTCAAATCAAAACCCAATCTCTCCATAATTTTATCCAAGCACCCCTATTCCACCCTATCGTATGGTTTGCTCATATCAAGTTTAAGAACCATCTCACCATCATTTCCTCCTTTTCTTTGACTAATATGATGCATAGTCTCAAAAGCCAAAAGAACATTGCCTGTAATGAGTCTACCATGCACAAAAGCACTCTGAGTATCACTAATGATGGAAGGTAAGATCTTTTTCAACCTATTAGCTATAGCTTTCGATGCAATTTTGTAAACTACATTTCACAGACTAATAGGTCTAAAATCAATCATTTTCTTTGGCTCTTTTATTTTGGGAATAAACACAATATAAGTTTCATTGAAATTAGGGGGAGAAATACAGAGGTTGAGGAAATCTAGCACTGTTTTAGTTACCATTTCACCACTTATGGTTCAAAAATGTTGAAAGAAGAGTGGAGGCATATCATCGGGTCTTGAGGCCTTTAACGGATACATTTTTTTGAGAGCCCGTCTACATTCATAAGTGGTGAAATCACTTATTAGCATATGGTTCATTGCTGCACTCACCTTCAATTGAACTGCTTGGAGCAGCTGTGTGAATTCTTTTGGGTTGCTTGAGGTAAACAAATTTGTATAATACTCCACTGCCACTTCCTCAATGCATCTCTCATCTACCTGCCATACATCATTTGCATCCATCAAACCTTCAATGAAATTCTTCTTCTGTCTGGCTGAGGATTTTGCATGGAAGAAACTTGTATTCCTGTCGCCCTATTGAAACCAGTTGAGTCTAGATCTCTGCCGCCACATGGAATCCTCCTTCTCCAACCAATATTTTAGATCAATCCATGTGCTCTTCAGTTCTTGAATCATCTCATGAGAAAAGGGTTGTTTTTCGAGCCACTCAAGCCAAGATTGCAACTCTGCTACTTTCCGACTGACATGACCGAATTCAAGCTTGTTCCATATATCCAATCTGCTTCGACACTTTTCTAAATAGTTATTCATCACATATTCTTGAGTCGTGATCAACCCCTCTTCCCATGCTTCTTTCACAATCTCCTCACATCGCTGATCTTTCAACTATATCGACTTAAACCTGAACAATTTCTTGGCCTTCATCTTTCGAGGTTTTTAAATCATATGAAGGAGCAACGGTGAATGATCTGACACCGATGAGGATAGGTGGAACAGCTTCGCAGTAGGGAAGAGGTCCATCCATTCTTGTGTAGCCAATGCATAATCCAACCTTTCTCGAATATGCTCACCATCAGATTTATGGTACAACCACGTAAACTTTGGGCCAATAAAACCCATATTACGGAAGCCATAAAAGTTGATGGCTTCGTTGAAATTATCCATCTGCTATCTCGGTCTTAGTCTACCCCCCTCCTTTTCAAATAAGCCTATAATCTCATTAAAGTCTCCAATCGCAAGCCACAACAATGTACATGTTCCCTTCAAGTGCTTGAGCTTTACCCAAAATTCATGCCTTTTTACTGTGTCTAGATTGCCCTAGAATCCTATAAGTTGCCAATGACCCACATCCACCCCATTATCTATGAATGCATCAATATGTGATTGTGAAAATGTTTGAACCTCCACCGTAATACCCCCTTTCCACAACAGTGCCAATCCACCACTCCTCCTTTTAACAACTCACATCCGCCCCATTATCTACAAACGCATCAATATGTGATTGTGAAAACGTTTGAACCTCCACCATAATACCCTCCTTCCACAACAGTGCCAATCCGTGTTTCATGTTGCATTTGTCTTTTACCATCTCCATCCACTCTCTATTCGATTTCATCTCAATAAGGAAAATGATATTGGGCTCCTTTATTTGCTGTCTTCTCTAAGACTTTAACTGTCTAAAGGTTCTCAAACCCCCTACAGTTCCAACTTAACAGATTCATTAGTCCCAGGGGGATTGCCCAGCAACCTCCGCTGATACTTGGTTTATGGACATTAGTGCATCGAGTTGTTGAGTCCCCTTAAGAAACCATACCTTCTTTTCCTTCCCCTCTGATTCTAAGCATTCATCCTCTGTACCAACATGCTTCCTCTTTAGTTCAACCATCGACCTCAAAGAGTCCTCTTTCATTTGATGTGTTAGCCTCTCCTTAAGTCTTGTCCAGCTTCCTCGTTTTGCACTGGCCTAACCCACTCAGGCCTCCTCTAGCCTAGGCTTAGTTTGAAAGTCTTAGGAGTGTACTTTGTTTTTATCCTTACTTTTACTTCGTGTGGGCCCCTTGTTATTGCTTTTCTTTTCCACGTTTCTGCTTTCCCATACCAACTTGAATGTAAAATCCAAATCCTCATTAACTTCCGTTTCTAAAAGAGGTGTGTTTTCCTTAAACTACTTAAAATCCAAACCTGTGTGCTTCGTGATATTTCCAGAAACTCCATCCACTTCTTGATTTGAGCTATTGCCAATCTTGTTCAGCAATTTATTAGGAATATCTCTTTTTAAATTTGAAACCCCTGGATCATATTGATTAGCCTCACCAGTATCCCTAATAATCTCCTCAAAATCTAGGATTTGTTTATTCAAATTCCCGCCATTACTGCCATACACGTCCATCTTCCTCGGATCTCCGCTGCCACCCTCCGCTTCCATAAACACCACCTCCTCCACAGAACTGTAACTCAAGTCAGCTTGGTTTAAGGCTACTGGAGCACTCGTGTTTAGGGCAGGAAACCTAGCCAAAGGTGACTGACTTCAGACGCTCCCCAAACTTTCGCACCCTGTACCTCCACTATCAGTTTCTTTGCTGGGTTGAATTGTGAAGCCCTAAGCCATGAGTCGAACTGTTGTTCATCTGCTGATAACAAACCTCTGCTACTAAGCCTTAGAACACAGTCCTTATCATCATGTGAAAGATGGCCACACCAATAACAAATATTCGGCAAGCATTCATACATGAAAGAGGCCCATCCTTCACTTGTTTGATTCCACAAGATCTTCCTACCCCTACATAGTGGTTTCCGAATTTCTATGGCAACACAGACTCTCATAAAGTTGCCTCATCTCCTCTCATTAATGTCCTTTGGTTTCATCATCATACCTAGTGTTTCACTAAAGTTGAAAATGGCTTCAATCATTAATAAGGAGAAAGGTAGGTTGTGAATTTGCACCCAGAAAGAGGTTTTATCAAAGCTTAGATTCGTAACCAGAGTTATACCATCGTATCTTTGTAACACCACCAAATGTCTGTCAAATGTCCATGGCTCCCCTTGGAGAACCTTCTATACATCCACTTCTGACTCAAAAGCTATCAACACCAAATTATCACCAGCTTAGGTAACCTCAAAATTCCTTTGCGTACACCATATTGGCCTAAAAGTTCTGGCCACCGCTTTGATATTCACAAACCTTCAAGTAAACTTTACTGCTAGAACAGACTCCGTTGGTTTTCTTTCCCTTGAGAGATCAACATTCATCCCCTTTGTATCTGATAGGGATAGTTTTTTCCATTTGTTTGCGATGTCCTCCATACTTATTGCTAATACTGTTTCCCAAAACACATAAAGAAAAAAACCCCTAGCCCTACTAGTAACATTGTTATTAGAGGGAACTCAACTTCCTTCTCAAAAAGAGAAGGGAAACCCTATGCTATAGTGAGAGAAAAGGTAGCCTCTATTCTCCTCGCTAAGAACTTCGAGTACACAATAGTACTATAATTGTGCAATAAACCTTTTTAGTTAATTTTCTACTTAGATTCTATTCCTTCCTTTATTGTACATAAATAATACTCATAATGAGATAACTATCTTAACACATAAGAGCTAACTCCTATCAAATACAAATTTGAAATAATAACAACCTAATCTACTATTGCTAATTTATCATTCAAATTCCAAAAAAAAAATCGAATTTGTATAGCAGGTGCATCCTCCAACATATTACAACTCTAAAATTATTGACGATGCCTACAGTACATCACTTTGATTATCCAAAATTTTCACAAGATCCTTGTACTTTTGATTATTCTTTGATTTACAAAATTACATTGGATTGTTTATCTAAGGCCTCTATAATTTGATATCATGAATCTTGCATCTTTGCTTCCATCTTTGGTATGCTTTTGGACATGTCCTTGAGAATCTCTAACACTCAGTTGATATGCTCTGACATTGTTTGTTGTTCTTCAGGATTGAAGCTTTGATATCGGCTAGTCATGAAGAACTTTGAGCATGATGCAAAAACTAATTTTAACAAAGGGTTTTTCTCTTTTTGGCAAGTGGGATGGGTGACGTTTTGAGTAATGGGTCAAGTTAGGAAAAAAATGTTGGTTTCAGCAAAATGATCTAGGACCCATTTGGATACAGCTGAAAACTGAAAACTGAAATTGAAAACTGAAAAATACTGTAGCAAAATAATTTTTAAATGTGTAAATAGTACCGTGGGACCCATTTTTAATGAAAAAATTGTTAAAAAGTGAAAATTGTGGGTCCGTGAATAGTAAAAATTGGTGGAAAAGTCACATGTTGCAGCTACTGTTCAATGAAAAGTAGCTGCAACAGTGTTGCTACAGTAACACTGTCTCTGAAAAGCTGGGGACGCGTGAAAAAAAAAAAAAAAAAAAAAAGGCTGAAAACGTGCAACGCCAACGCCAANNNNCTGGCCAAACGGTCTCTTAGAGTCGGAGATATATAGAAAGTCAAATAGAGAATAGAAATGAGATGAGATTGATGAGAGAAAGGGAGAGCGATTTGTGTTGTTAATTAGTTTTGGGATAAACTGATCTATGTTGTTTGATTTTTGTGCTAAATTGATTTGTGATCAGGATGTGCAAGATTTAAGCCAGGTTGTGCAAAAATATTTTTTAAGGGCAATTAAATTATTTGCAAAATGCTTCTGAATAATGATCTACCCATTATTCATCTCAGTACAAACTACAAAACCTACAAGATTTGCTTCTATATGCATGTCTCACTTCACAGTAAAAAAGAATATGAAAATAAACGTAGCATAAATTTGTAAAAGGCTTTTGTCATTAAAAAAGATAACAAAGTTAATAAAAACTTATTCATAAAGATAATAGTATGGAATTTCACTGGATTGGCCAGTACAATCCGGTGCAATCCAGAATTTGACTGAATAAGTAGGTTGAGTTTTGGCATGAAAAATTCCAGACATTTTGATCATTAATATGGAACAGATTTCAAAACTTTAGTCCTTACGCTCCATAGGAATGCCCATCCTATCAATTCATAAACTTAGTGCCTAGTGGTCATAAGGGTTGGCTCAAAAATAATAATCATATTAAAACCAACCTTTTCATATTCAAATTTTACTTAATTTTGTTTGAAATTACAAATACACGACGTGTACCACCATTACGATGAATCAACACAAGAATTGGCCTAGATTTTGAAGGGTTAAATTTAGAGAGATGCTTTTGGTTTGGAATTTGGCCCATATGCTTTGTCAATTAAGGCGTGAAAATGTGTGAACTTTTTTAGTTTGGTATTAATTTAGGGTCCATAGTAATCATAGTTCTCAGAACCGGACCGGACCGGGAGGTCGGACCGTGAAAACCGTGAACCGCGATGAAAACCGGTTTTTTAAGCATAAAGAACCGGGCATATGTGGCAATTCCGTGAACCCCTAAAACCGGGGTTGGACCGTACGAACCGGTCAAGAACCGTGCGGTCCAACCCTTTAACAATTTTTTTTTTTTTTTTTATAAAAACAACTTAACACAATTTTATTCTACTTAATTAAATTATCCATCTCTTACAAGGAATAAAAAAAATTATAATTAAAATCCTTCAAAGATATTCAACTTTACTTCAAAAATTAATAATAAATTTTAATGTTTTCATGGTTATTATCTTATTTTATTAACTTTCTTATTTAATTATTAAATATATGCTTGAAAATCATTAAATTTTCCTCACAAATATAGATATATTAGTCAATTTTGCTAGTTTTATAAATTTAATACCTATATTTAGGCTTTAATTAATTATTAAATTAATTATGACGTCATCACGGTTCGACCCCGGTTCGACCTCGGTTCAACCTCAAAAACCTTGAACCTCTCCCTTTTACGGTTCAATAAACGGTCCGGGTCTGAAAACCTTGATAGTAATCAAACCATGGGATATAATACTCACACCGGCAAAAATGAAACAAAGAGTCAAGGGACGGCGTATAAACAGTAAATGTCAAATCCAGTGTGCAGTGCGAGACAACTATAACGTTTAGATAACCACATATGTTTCTCGCACCCTTAAGTGCACAAAGGAAAAAAAAAAAAAAAAGTACCTTACGAGCATACAAGGTAGCAAGAATTGCACCCCACCCTTCGTTGCTAAAACTATTCCGAACTATGGATGAACCAAACAATACAAACTTAGGTCTCACTGGTCCAACCATTTCTCTCTGAAGAAATACACGTTGCAAGTGAAATTTATAGACCTTGTGTCGTCATGGACTCATGGGCAAACTGTCATTTTGCTATTTTGTGGGCTGTGGTGTGAATTAAGCAAAACATTGGTTATTGTCACATTGACCACTACCATAAAAAAGGTTAATGGAATATTTTTCACTTTTTCAAGATATAAATTTGATAATATTTAGATTAACAAATTACTTTGTACGTCTGTGAGATGATAGTTTATGAGACATCTCTCACAATATGTGGGACTCACACATGTTGTGAAAGGAATATCTCATAATAAAATTTTCTCATGATTTAATGGCCTAGAGCCACAGCTCTTGGAGGGTGAGGGAAAGATCCTTCCGTTTAAATCCTTAACTTCCTTACAATATTTAGTTTGATTTGTAACAAATGGCAAAGCTTCAGGAGAGTTTTTAATGTACTGGACCGTCAGAATGAGAAAAAATGACCTAAAAGTGGACACGTATTATTTATTATCTTGACAAGTTCAAAGCATTTGAGGCACTGGACAAAATCAAGTGCTGTGATAAGTGGATGGGGTTTTAATGCTTTATGGGTGCAGGGCCCAAATTGTGGCAGAGGCGTGTGGCATGCATATGCCTTTTTTCTTTTTCTTTTTTTCTTCTGAGAAAAGTTTAGAAAAGTGTATTGATAGTGTGAAAAATACAGTGAGTATAACAAGTGAGGTCATGCTCGCAGGCAACCCGCCAAGAAAAGAAAATAAACCAGCCGGTACTTAGTAAGAAAAGGCAGCTTCCACCCCAGTCTCACGGCATTCAAAATAAAATTTATTGCGAACATTCCAAATAGACCCGGTTGATTGATTCGCGTTTGCGTCTGGCCGTTACGTTTTCAGCTCCTTTTTTTTTTTTTTTTTTTCACACGCGTGTCAAGCCTTTCCCAGCCGAATTTTCACTGTTCATCACTGTTGCGGTTACTGTTCATTGAACAGTAGCCGCAACATGTGACTTTTCAACCCAAGTTTTACTATTCACGGACCCACAATTTTCACTTTTCAGCAATTTTTTTCATTAAAAATGGGTCCCACGGTACTATTTACACATTTAAAAATTATTTTGCTACAGTATTTTCAGTTTTCAGCTGTATCCAAACGGACCCTAAAAGTAAAATATGAGTGTTTGTGAGTTCTAAATGTCTCTCTTTATTATAAATTTATATTATATATATGAGAGAGAGAGAGAGAGAGAGAGAGAGTGTGTGTGTGTGTGTGTGTGTGTGTGATACTAATTTTGTGCATTATTTTTTTATTTTTTGATATAATATTATTTGTGTGAATTGTGATGTGTGTGAAGGTGTACATGTATAGTATAAATATACTATAACTTTATATAATTTAATAATCAAGAAATATAGAGGATTTGTTACATGTGTATATTATTATAATGTTATAATAACTTTTTGTTATAAAACTAGTGATTCAAGAATTTTTTTTTTTTTTTGCAAAGTTAGTGATTATTAAATGTATTATTTATGTATGAATGAGTATGGTTATGTGAGTCAATAATTAATATAAAGTCAATAATTTATGAAATAACTAATAAATAATGACAACTACACAAGAATAAAATGTTATACAAACTTAACAAAATAAAATGGTTACATCTACTTTGATAATAGATAATGACAACTGATAATAAACTATCATGTGATGATTTCAAAATATAAAAACTTGTAGAAAGAAATTGTAAAATTTCATGTATGTGTTTTTTTTTCAATAACACAATATATTCAAGTTTTATTTTTACTAAAATTTGTTTAATTTAAGCTTCTTAACGACTCTCCTCAAAAAAATTTATGGAGTCGTCACTGCTTGTCTTTTGAATATTTAATTGAAAAGCAACTGAGACTAGCAACAAGGAAGGGAAGATATGCTCAAGAACTGGAAAATTTGCAAAAGTAATAACACAATACTGAGAGCTTTTTGAGCCCTACTGGTGATTCTCGTGAGCTCTGCATTAACACCTTGTTAAGGTGTGTGCAAGAGGAAACAGACAGGCCAAAGCAGTGGCATCAAAACTGTGGCTCACTATGTTCTCTGTTAAGTCTAAATTTTCATGCCCTATAAACTGATTTTAGATTTTTAACTCTTAAAAGGCAGACATATTTTTGCGAGGATACTCCAGCTGGAATTCCAGGCGCGCTCTGCAGGTTTTGGATCAAATCTTTCCAAAGGTATTTTATGTTTAATCACACACATCACACTTGAAGGTTATAGTTTCTTCCATACCTTTCAGTATCTAAAAGGAAATATATAGTAGCTGTTTATTCCTAATAAATCCACATAGGAGTAAAAACAAAAACAAAACAAAAAAATTCTCCATTTGAAATAGATCAATTTCATGGTTAATATATCATAGTTCATGTGCCATAAAACGTGACTCATTACGGGGTTGACGTTATCATGAAGTGAATTGGGATTTATTGGAAACATCCATCTAATACAAAAATTGATTTCTTAGTGAAAAATATAAGATATAATTGGACCTGTGAAACTCCAGGGGTCTCTTGTCTATCTAGTTTCAGTTGTTGCAATTTCTCAAAAAAAAAAAAGGTTCAGTTGTTGCAGTCATGAGGCTGCCAGCAATTTTTTTTAGGTATTCTAATAAGCTAAATTTTTTTGTGCATCCTCATCCATCTGGCCTAGGCCCTCATGTACCACTTCCTGAGTATATTGAAAATATGAGGAAGATAGCCATGCATCTAAAGGTATTGTTTCTATTGAATTGATTCTTCAGCAATGGTGCACAGTTTTATTGATATTTGAACATAAATTTTTTTGGTTGTTAGACCCTTTCAGAGAAGACTCGCCTTATCTTCCTGAGTGCTCCTCCTGTCAACGAGGAATAAATTCGCGAAACATTAAAGTGCTCATAATGATAACTTTAATTGTAATTGTTTCTTTCTTTCTGTGTAGGAGTTAATTATTCAGTTCTAATAGTACATATTTTTATTGAAACCAGTGATAAATTGGGAGAGCTGAATCGGACAAATGAGTCCTGCAGAATATATTCAGAAGCTTGTTTAGAGCTGTGTAGGGACTTGGATATTGAGGCCATTGATCTATGGACTGCTATTCAGAAAAGGGATGATTGGTTGACTGAATGCTTTACGTGAGTTTGCTTTCAGATGTGATGCTCTTTTGTTGTCATTATTATTTATTATATTTGAAAAAGAAAGAAAAATGGAGTTAACAAAAGGAGGGAATAGAAGTATCAAACTCTTTTGTTCCCACTTGAAGGGGATGAAATATAAACATTAAACTCTGATAGAAGAGTGCTAAAGATACTACCAATTTTATAATAAATGACTTCTAAACTGACATGACAATGAAGTTGTTTGGTGTCAGTTGTCACTCTAACCATATAAATACATAATAAATAATAAATAAATGTTTGATTAATGTTCTTTTTGATTGGTAACACCTTATTTTATAAAATTTATGTAGTAAAATTGTAAAATTCCTAGCATCACTATGATATTAGTAAATGTTATTTTCAAATTCACTTGCCTTCATTCTTCATTGAACTACTCTATGATCCTTATTCAGAGATGGAATTCATTTCTCATCTGAGGGGAGCAAGATTGTAGTAAAGGAAATAATGAAGGTCCTTAGGGAAGCAGAATGGGAACCAAGTCTACACTGGAAGTCACTGCTTGCTGAATTTGGAGAGGATTCACCCTATGATCCAGTCAGTCCTGATGGCAAATCCACTGTGAATGTCTCTGAGGGCAGCTTCCGCAGAAACATGCAATGGGAATAGAAAATTAATAAGTAATAAACCTATTGAATACTAGCCTCTAAGCAAGTTTTTTGGTCACGACCTGACTGTTGCTTGGTGTGGTCATTGTGCTCGTCATTTTCTTCAAATAATTCGGTTGTGACAGCCCTGAGATTGAGTTAAAAATAGCAATTAGTGTGGTCATTGTGCTTAAATGGTTCATATGTAGTGTCATCTTTCTCAATGTTTGTTATGTAATCATCTGATTCTTTAGCAGTAAACTTTATTGAGTGACAAAAATGCTACCTAGATATTTTAATTAATGAGAACATTTTGGCAATATTCCAATTTTCTTCTTATAGAGTTCAAAGATTAAAGATACAACCAAAGAACCTTGCTTTCATCGACCGTATTATAAACGGAACACTAATGGTATGTTTTTTTGGATTATAACTAATGGTATGTTAAATATTTGTTTCCGGAGTAATGCTAAGAGCGTTATAAATTTTATTAGATAAGTATTATAATTGATATGTTACTAATCACATTCATTATCGCTTCTATTGTAAAGTCATTTTGCTTTAGTATTTTTTTCACTTTATAAAATGTCTTGAAATTAGCGAGTGCTCACATTTATTATTACTAGTTGACTGGTTGTGGAGAAGAGGAGTCCAAATCTTCTGTCTCATCAATTGTGCTCCACTTTATGCTCCACCAATAAAACTTGGACAACTAGCCTGTCTCATTAAATGAGATAACTCTGACTTTAATAAGAGAGGCTAGTTGTCTCATTTAATGAGATATCTCATTTAATGAAAAAGGTTAGTTGTCCAAATTTTATTGGTGGAGCATGAAGTGGAGCACAATTGATGAGACAGAGGATTTGGACTCGGAGAAGAGAGGATTAAAAAGGAGACCCAAAAATATCATCCTTCGATTAAAAAAATAATATATCTACTTCAATAAAAACAATCTTTTATTAAAAAAAGCAGTCTTATAAGATTAGCCAGTAAATGGTAGTATTGTCCAATTTTCTCATAAAAGTGTTTCCAAAAAAAAAAAAAAATCTCATGAAACTAGTGTACGTGGGTTCAAATCTCTTCCTCTCCACTTATTGTAAGGGAAAAGGGGAAATAAAAAAGCCACTCAACCTATTTGTTTCCCGCTAACAAGGTCTCCGATTAGATTTTGATGCTCATGATATGGTTTTGGAGAAGAGACTAATAAAGGAGAGTCAGAATCATACTTTAGAAAAGCAAAGGATCAAAGTGTTTTTTTTTTTTTTTTTTTTAAAAAAAAAAAAAAAATTACCTATTGAAACAGTTTTCTTGACACTGTCCAAGTCCCCAAAGTCTATACTAGAATATATTGTATTGTTGTCTTATGAAACATATCAAAGAAAATTTAGAAAATAGAATATAAACCAAAGAAAAGCCGACTGGCTAAGAATCAACAACACCAATTTGGTTGGTGCCTTGATGGGGTTTTAATGAAATAATGGGGGCCAAAACAAAAGAGAAAGGGAGCAAGAAAAATTGCACTTGATAAAATGTGAGCCCTCCTGCACTAGTAACAGCCTTTCGGCACGGCCCTATCTATCTTTCTGGGTTGTCACAGATAATCCACTACGAAATTCTGAAAGAGACAGAGGCAGTAAGGCACTGATATTGGCATTAGCAAAGTAAGCCCCATTATTGTGTTTGGGCATAGAAACAGAATCCACTGTTTCTTTTTCCTTTTTTGGATTAGCCATCTCAATGAGAATGCGGGCTTTTTCTTTTTCCATTTTTGGAGCACAAAGTAGTACCAGACTACATAGTTTCAGTAACCCAAAAGAGGGAAGAAAGCCCTTATAAAGTTCAGTATGAATAAGATTTCTCTACCACAACTAGAATAACATGCATCTAATCCTCATCACTAAAGATTGGGAATTCTCAAGGACCCAAAAATGATATGTGGTACTTAGTGCATGCATATAAACCTGATGTGCCAAGTGTGAAACAAACTTTTATGAAAGAAAAAGATTTAAGTTATTTAACTATACCTTTTCTACCGCCTTTACATTTTAAAGCCACTTTCTACCTTAGAAACACTTCTTTCTTCTTGATGGAGGGAATCTACAGTGTGTTGTACAGCAACCATGGCATGAAAATACATTAAGGCAGAAGGAAAACAAGAAAAAAAAAATTTGGGCATATTATTTAATCTATACTAGCCATAAACCTATGCAATATGAGATAAATAATTATTTTGTATTGTAATATAATGTATAATTTTTTCTCTAAAATTTTTTGAACATAATTTGTTCTGCCTAATGAATATTCATATTCAATTTGGTGCAAATTCTCAGAGCCTTTTAAAGAAGACTTGCATTATCTTTCTTAGTGTTCCACCTTGAGGCAAAAATTCGAGAAATATATAGGTGCTTATAGCAACAATCTTGTAATTGTTTACCAGAGCATTTCTCAATTCTAAAATGTCACATTCTAAACTAGAATCAGTTAGTTCTAACTGCATATATTTTACTGGAACTGCTAGTTCAATAGGAGGGTGCGAACAAATGAGTCTTGCCAACAATATTCAGAAGCTTGTTTAGAACTGTGTCGAGAGATGGACATTAAGGCAATTGATCTTTGGACTGCAATTCGGAAAAAGGGCGGTTGGGCAACTGCTTCCTTCACTTAAGTTTGCTGCATGTGTTGTAGGTTGGATTTAAATTGCAGTGTGGCCGACCTTAACTAGTTTCTTGAGGATCCATAGTCAACTCCCAAAATTTTGGACTAAAGCTTGGTTGTTGTGTGCTTTCTTCACCAGGGATGGAATTTATTTATCAGTTGAGGGGAGCAAGATAGTGGTGGAGATAATGAAGGTTCTTAGAGATGCAGACCGAGAACCAAGTCTACACTGGAAGTCATTGCCAACTGAATTTGAAAAGGTTTTTGTGCCCAAATTTCGAGAAATTTTTGGTGAGAAGATCAAATCAAAAATATCTGAGGCTAGCTTCCTTAGACAGATGAAATGGGAATATGTCCTACATTATAGTATTGATTATACTTTTTTTTTCATACCGAATACCTGATTGCAGTTTGAAAATTTAAGATTGATATTGCTAAAATTAAAGATTAAATGGATTGCAATCATGTTATTTCTTTCCCATGCGTCTGTATGTTTTTCTTTGTGCTTCTATTTTTTGCTGCATATATAGCAAAGGAAAATGTTATTGGCATACCTCATATACACCCTCTATCGTACATATGATTTTGAATTAAAAGTTTTCATCTACTATTATCTAAAAATAATCAAAAGCCATTAATGACCTGGAAAAATCAAGAAATCGCCCCTCATGTGTGAAATTATAGAAGATCCCATTTAAGATCTAACAATTTCATTAAATTGACTAATTGAGTATGATTATTAAAATTAATAGATATGATAATTGGCTACAATAATAATGCAAGAGTAGTAAGCACAAAAAATATGCAAAAAGCATTATCCCAACTAAAGTACCTACTTGACTCGACTGCAAGTTTGGCGGGTTCAAATTTTCACTTATATAAGTTATACGCAACGCTTCCTTATCATTTTAGTGAGGTCCACAAATACTTTTTTTTTTTTTTTAATCTCCTCAGATTTTTTTTTTCAACCTACCAATCATGTTTTTTATTTTAAAATATTAATAATAACAATCAAACTGTTTTCTAGAAGGGGGATAGAAAATTTGGATTTCAATCTAGTGCAATAGTTAGGGTTATTGATTTATTGCATCATGTAATTACTAAATGTAAAAGTTAAAATGGTAAAAATGCATTTTAACTTTTTAATCTTTTACTTCTTTTTCCATTTTAATTTTTACATCTCACAAAAAATAGTAATTTGCATGGTGAAACTCAATTTAAAAGATTTTGATTCATTTGGATAGTAAGGAAAAAGGTGTTGGGGTTTTGTTGCTATAGGCTTAATATGTTATTAGCAGTGTGACTTGTACCAGGCCTAGCCCCTTCAGTTGGGCTGGGCCTAAGCCCTGTGACCTTGTGACAAGACCATCATAATCATTACATAACCACTGTAAATAAAATAAAGTGGGATATTATGGTTCAACACTTGTACTCCCTTAACCCTCAATCATTGTATTACGGGGTAAAAAAAAAAAACAAAAAAAAACAAAAGAAAAAAAAAATGTACCATACCAAACTAATGGAGGAAATACTCGCTTTTTTAGTGGGCTTTATAGTCCTTCACATATTTTTAGGGAGTAATGTTCAAGACACAACTTTGTGCACAATTTTGTACCACAACTTGCAAGGTGGTAAGTCGTGAGTGGTGAAAATGTGTTCCCACATAGCCAATCATCACACTTCCACCACTCACTGCTCACCACGTGGTGAGTTGTGACATAAAATTATGTCTTGAGCATTACTCATTTCTAGGACCAACATTGTCATTAAAAAAATTTTGGTGGGGTGGGTCCGATGCTGCATTTCTCGATGGGCTTAGTTAGCATTTTGTTGAAAACAATAATTATTAGAATTTTGTGCGTTTAACATGTTTATTTGACTTTTTGGTGATTATTTTATGTCAAGAGAGTGTACTCAAATATACTTGTATTTTGAAAAATAAGTAAAAATTAAATATATATATATATATATACACATACATAGGCCAAAAAAAAAAAAAGTTATAAGCTAAAAGTATATGTTAACATTCCGTCTGCTTTTGAAGGCAAACAATAGAGTGAGACCAAGTCTAGCAATGCAAAAATCATCATCTATCACTGCCCACCCTTTAGCGATGGTCTCCTCACACTGTACAAATTATTAACGTTTTCATCAGACCATATCCAACATAATAAGCATAATTTCAGGCTTGTATTATGGTTTACTTGAGCTACCCTAGTTATTTGCCTTAATAAGACATGTTTCAATGAATGCCTACTTATTTCTTTTTCCCACATCATTTGAAATTTGGAACAACTCTTCTATCCATGCTCATTCTAATTGAAACAAAACCTTTCTTCCTCAACTAATCCTTAACACTAATTGGTGATAGCCCTGTCAATTTAAACAATAGCTCTTTGGCACTTATTCATAAAAAAATAATTTCTTCCCTAACACCAGCTAAAGACTAAAGATTCATGCGTCAATCTAGTCTGTAGTCTCTATCCCCCTATTATTGGTGTTAGCGAAATCTTTTTCTCATAAGAATACACTTTCTTATCACTTATTAGTTATTATCATTAGCATGTGAAGGGGCTCTTGTTTCGAGATAACATTTAATCATTAAAAAATATCTTTTTAAAAGTTGGGTCATATTACAAGTACTTTTAGAGTAATTTTTAATAAATTATCTTAGAAAAATGTTGACATCACTTTAATGAAAAATATAAAAATTAGTCAAAAAAATTAATTAATTTTTTTAATCATTTTTTCATAAAATATTTCAAAAAATAGCTCATAAACTAATGCCTTTAAGGCATCCATTAACTTTTTCCTCATAAATTAAGATGCGATGTTAAAAAAATAACTTTATTTAGCAAGAGCTTTTAAAAGTTAAGATGCAGTGTTAAAAAAAAAAAAAAAACTTTAAATAATAAAAAAAGTTAGAAAAAGTAAACAAATAAAAATTCTTGTTGAGAAAAAATGGAGTAATTGTATATGTGCAATAACTATTGATCTTAGAATTTTACTAACGTACGCCTTTAGGACATATATTAATAAATTATTTGAAAAAAAAATTATGAGAAAATGAAAAAATAACTAACAATTTTTTACCCTCTTTTCAATTTTTCATTAAAAAAAATCATAAAATGGTTGATTAATGTATGCTCTTTATCTTAATCTCGCTTTAAATTTCCCTTTACACATGAAAAATCTACAAACCATAGATGCTTGTTTTCTCTTCCTATCGTAGTAATTGACTCTTAGCACTTTTATTTTAGAAACTCTCAATAGACAGCAGTTGTTCTAATAAAATAACTTCCCTCGTTCCCTATGCACACAGGTAAAAAAGTAGCTAACTTTTTTTTTAGAGAGTTTTAACCTATGACGTCCGCTTTTGATAATAATTTTTTATTATCAAACTAAAAAATAACTAACTTAGTTAATGTGTCTGTGGTCTAAAAGTCTATACCTTTTTTTTTTTTAGAAACAAAAGTCTATACCATTTAATAATAAGGGTAAATGACATTTTAAACCTTTAATTTAGGAGTAATAAATTAAACTCTATAGTTTCAAAAGTAACAAATTAAGTTTTGATGTTTCAAAAACAAATTATACCTATATAGTTTCAAAAGTAACAAATCAATTAAACCCTATACTTTTAAAAAGTAACGAATTAAACCTCAATCATTTAAGTAGAATTATATTGTGCCTAAAATTTAACACGATTCAGTTTTTAATTTTTAATTTTTTGAAACATCATGGTTCAATTTGTTATTTTTAAAATTATAAGATTCAATCTCAAACAAAAATTGAGTAATTAACCATTTCTTGCTAGCATTGTAGCTCAATTGACATCATTATTATTATTGTTGTTGTTGTTGTTGACTAGACTAGACCTATAGCTATAACAAAAAAGACTTTGGAAAAGATGACTTGAAGAAAGGAGGCTTCAAAACAATTCTGACAAAAAAGAAACTAAATAGCTTTATAGAAAAAATGAAATATAAAGAAGACAACAAGAAAGACTTTGATGAAAGAAAATACTATAGTCATGTAGTGCAAAAAATGATAGAAGTAAAGAAAGAAGCGGAGAAAGAAAGAAATTCTATAGAAATTATAACGACCCAAGGAAAAGCGCTAACCATATTTGTGCTATATCTCAAAAAGACTAATCATAATTAAGGCTCCTTGTAGTTGTTAATAAAGTCCAGATCTACCCAGTAAATACTCGATGTGGGACTCATCACACACACCACACAATCAATCAAATTGGGGCATCACAATCACCCCCACTTAAATCCCTAACGTTCTCGTTAGGGCCCACTTTTTGTGGGGTAGTGTCTCTGAGCCCACACGGGGTTATCGAGCCAACTCTGATACCATAGTGGCGTTTGAGTATTGCGTTTCTTGCGTTGTATTTTTTGCGTTTCATTTCTTTTTCCTTGGACGCGCGTCTGGCACTGTTCATTGTTCATGAACAGTGATTTTAGGCTCATGATTAGTGCCAAACGCGTGAACAGTAACTTTTTTATTAATTTTTTATTGTTTTCTGTTTTCAGCTTTCAGTAAAATAAGCAGTATCCAAACGGACCCCATATGTAACGACCCAAGGAAAAGCTCTAGCCACATCTACACTATACCTCAAAAGGACTAGTCACAATTGAGACTCCTTGTAGTTATTAATAAACCCCAGTTTAACCAAGTAAATACCCAATATGGGACTCATCACACACCCACACACATCACACAATCAATCAAATTGGAGCATCACAATAATACAAAAGAAGAAGATAGATATAATTGATGAAGACAACGAAAAAGGTATGGCAAGACAACAAAGCAATAGTACTCTTACCAACTCAAAAGAAACTCTACATAAAGAAATAAATATAGAAAAAGACATAGGAAAAGAAAGAAACATGATAAGGAAAGAGAAAGAAGATGATAGTCTAGTTAACAAAGAAAGGACAAACAATAGTCCTAGGAATAATGATAGTTTAAAAGAAAAAATTGATGAGAGACTAAAATCAATTGAAAAATCCATGATATATACCCAAGATGATGGTTTAGCAAAATTGGCTAAAAATATAGAAATTTTAAATTCACCTTTAGATATAGACAAAAAAAGAGACATAACAGTTTTAAATACTACCGAGTCATCAGATAATGAGAAAAATGACAGACACACTAGAAATACTATTTGTCATAAATGTAAACAATATGGACATACTAAGAAACAATGTGATAGTCATAATAAAATTGTTAAACAAATCAGTAAATTAGAATTTGAGAAAGATGTAATAAATGAATTAATGGAAATGTTTGATGTTAAATGGAAAGAGATAGATCAAGCAAAGAAAAAGGAAGAACTAAAATCAACCAACCCTCTTAAAGTCAATAAAAGAAAAAGAAAACAAAAAGACATAATAATGAAATTGATAAATAATCTACCCAATCACCTAAAGATAAAAAAGATTATTTACTAAAATTGAAAGAATCTATAGACATATCTATTGCTTGTATTAAGTGTAGGAAATATGGACACCATGCTATGAAATGTGAAAAAGGAGAAAAAGCTAAGAAAGGAAAAGATAAGAAAGAAAAGACAAAAAAGAAACAAGATGGCGTAGATATAAAACCAATAACTCTACAAGATTTAATGACAGAAGCAAAAATAGTAAAACAAGAAATTAAAGAAGATAATTCCACAGACATAGATGAACAAAATATTGCAGAAATAATAAATTTAAAAGAATTTTCTAATCCTATGATAGACCCCCCTTCATTAGAAGAAGATGCTCACAATAGACAGAATTTCTTGAGCTTAATTGATAGAGTAATTTTTCAAAAATGGCATACAGAAATTACTTTAGTAATTAATAAAGAGTTTTCTTTGATAGAAATTGCTTTAATAGTCTCTGGTGCTTATATGAATAGTATACAAGGAAGATTAATACCTTCCAATTATTATGGAAATTTTTTTGAAAGATTAGTTCAGGCTAATGGAGAAGAGTTAATTAATCATAAATTACTTAATGTTTACATTTGTAATAAAGGCATATGTTCTAAAGTTATTAAAGACATTTCTTCCAAAGTTGTTTTAAGAAATTTCTTTATGGTCTTGACTAATGTACCTTTTAATTTCATCTTACCCTTGATCCCAAAAGAAATTGATTCCCTCAATAATGTCACTATCTTAAAAGATACTATTAAAGAAAGAATCTATAGAACTGAAAGAAGTTTGTCATCTTTAAAGGCATAAATATCACTTGATGACCAATTGACAGATAATGACATAAAAAACAAAATTTAACTAAATATAGAGACAGAAATTTGCTCTTATTCTCCCACTACTTTTTTGCATAGGCACCGACATATAGTCCAAACACCTTGTGAAAAAGAATTTCATGAAAAAGGTATAAAAAAGAAGTCTTGACAGATTCTCCTTTACTAATCATTAAAGAGAACATTAATTGTGGTAATTTCTTGAACAAAGACAGATTTAATATCCTAATAGGAAGAATTAATTATAAGTCCCTGACAGATTTTCCTATTATAATTGATGAAAGACTCTATGGAGAAGCTTTATTTCACACATTCTCGCAGAATGAGATATATAGTAATACATACAAAACGGATAAAATCATGGCAGATTTTGAAAAAAAATTGAATTCCACTCACTTTGACAGACTACGTCATGACTACTCTAATATCACTACTACCCAGCAAGAGCACAAAGGTGCATAGGTAAAAGTTTGTTTTATTATATATACTTTAAATTTTAAAAACTATTTTCTTATATTTTAAAGAAATTTCATAGAAAGACATTGGTAAAAGGATTTTGAAAATGAATTTGAAAGAAGCTTTGCATGAAAATATTTATTTTTAAAATAATATTTCAAGACATAATCTTTTTCCCAAAACCCAATTGCAGACTACTATGAGTAAAGAACCTCCCAAGCAGACAAGAAAGGAAAGGGCAAGGCACCAGTGGTGCAACCTAAACAATTCCGAAAGCCTTCAGTGAAGATTTCAGACAAGCATAAAGTTGTCTCGATAGAGACAATATCCCTTTAGGATACATTGCTAGCAGAGGCAATGAATTCATGTGGTGGCAAAAGTGAAATTCTACAAGAAGTGCTCCGCATTGATCTCATTTTTCAGGACGGAGAATTTACAAACCTTCCTTTTCATATTAAATTACTTCTTGATAATCTTCAAGCAGCTTTCACCCTCAGACAGAAACCTTTATTCCAAAAGACCCTTAAGGCTTTGGAATTTCATCTTGTTAGCACTAGTCCATTTATTGAAGCATTTGGTTGTCAACTCCCTGGCAAGGAGGATGGAGATTCAAGCTCCACAAAGACAGAATCATAGTCTCTAAAAAGCTATCTTATGGGAACAAGCTTTTCAAAGCTCCACCCTAAGATTCGGCAAAAAACAAGACTTGCCATTAGAACTTTACCTCATGAAATCCAACATAATATACTAACTCATAAAGCCTTAACCAATTCTTATGACAGATGGATGTATCTTTTTAAAGTTTTAGTTTCTACAGCATTTATTAGAACTGAAAACATGACAAACGAGATATGGCTATCTCATAAAGCTACATGGTATGAAAGTTTTGGAGAAACAGACAGAGTTTATGAAGGAACTTTTGACAGATACAATCCCTATCCAGGGTTACTTATCAACACGAAAATAGAAGATCCAGTCATTTGTGATCCTTTATGGTTATCTGAAATGCTAGAAGCAGGGTTCATTAGCAAATTAATCATAACTTCTAGAATTCGGATTAGTTTATTTCTCAAAGTCATCCAAGAAGTAGCCACACAGATTGGAGGACTTAATTATATGAAGATCACTATCTAGAGCACTCTTCCAGCTTGGGACATTAGCTATTATATGGAAGCTCGGCCAGCACACATTTTGGTCCTTAACCATGATTGGGGTTGTATCCCTGAATACAACTGGTATACAGGAGATACTTATTTATCACTTGATGATCCGGATGCTCTAGCTCAAGAATGGTCTAATTTTATGAGTAACAAGATTTATGAAGTACAGAAAGAATTAGACAAAGGCTTCCACGTATATGGTTATACCAACAGGATAGTCGTGTATGGTCCAAGACCTTTGGCAATAAGGCTTATGGGAAAAAGAAAGATTGTTAAGGATCCTAGATTAATGACAACAAAGGATCGTGTTCCTATTTATCTTCCTATTTCATACTGCATTCTATGTAGTAATTATGGAGTAATCCATGAGCATGAGTAGTATGAGGATAACTCTGATCCACTAGATTATGATAATTACGCGGATACAGATTGATAGGTAGACAGATATGCCAAGACAGAATGCTCTCCTAGACAAACAACCAGACAGACAACAGCAACAGATCACTATTCACCAACATACGTCAATAGCCTCTAGACAAATCCAAGATAGTCCAAACAGATGCAGACAAATGTTCATAGGTCACTATTTTTCACTAACATGCGTGAAAAGAGAACTGATAAATTCCAAGACAGAATACTGCTCATCAATAGTAATATTCTACAAGTTTCCACCGACAGATTAACTTGAGTTAACTTTACTAACTCAGATTACTTTTGAAAACTTACTATGGTTCACTTTATCTATAAAAGGACAGACTCTGAAGACAGAAGATAGGTTCCAAATTCTCTAAGGTTCAAGTTTAAGGTCCAAACTCCAGAAAGAAGATAGCCATCTCCCTCTCCCTTAGAAAGACTCTTGTATTCCTTCCTCTCTTGTAATCTTGTAACCCTTCCCTTCAGACAGATAGAATCTTGTAACCTTTCAGTTTTTAAGACAGTTTTTACTTTGTAATCTTGTAACTCTTTAGACAGTGTTTTATTTTCAAGCTTGTAACAAAGACAGAAGTTTGTTTTCAAGTTATATCGAAGACAGAAATTTTTATTCAAGTAAGGTTTTACTAGTTTCTGTTTTTATATTCTATACTCCATTCTAACTTATTTTGAATATATCTATTTTGCTATTTTCTTCTTTATCATCTATTTTATCATTGTTTATGCTGAAGGTCTTGGACCATACACGGCTACCCTGTTGGTATAACCATATAAGTCAAAGCCTCTGTCTAATTCTTTCTATACTTCATAAATCTTGTTACTCATGAAACTAGACCATTCTTGAGCTAGAGCATCTAGATCATCAAGTAATAAATAAGTATCTCCTATATACCAGTTTTATTCGAGGATACAACCCCAATCATGGATAAGGAACAAAATGTGTGCTAGCTGAGCTTCCATATAATAGCTATTGTCCCAAGCTAGAAGAGTGCTCCAGATAGTGATTTTCATATAATTAAGTCCTTCAATCTATGCGGCTACTTCTTAGATGACTTTGGGAAGTAAACTAATCTAAATTCCAGAAGTTATGATTAATTTGCTAATAAACCCTACTTCTAGCATTTCAGATTACTCTAAAGGATCACAAATTACTGGACCTTCTGTCTCTGCATTGATAAGTAATCTTGGATGGGGATTGTATCTGTCAAAAGTTCCTTCATAAACTCTGTTTGTTTCTCCAAACTTTCATGCCATGTAGCTTTATGAGATAGCCATATGTCGTCTAGCATTTCTTCAGTTCTGATAAATGCTATAGAAACTAAAACTTTAAAAAGATACATCCATCTGTCATAAGAACTGGTTATGGCTTTATGAGTTAGTATATTCTGTTGGATTTTAGGAGGTAAAGTTCTAATGGTAAGTCTCGCTTTTTGCCGAATCTTAGGGTGGAGCTTTGAAAAGCTTGTTCTCATAAGATAGCTTTTTAGAGACTATGATTCTGTCTTTGTGGAGCTTGAATCTCCATCCTCCTTGCCAAGGAGTTGACAACCAAATGCTTCAATAAATGCACTGGTGCTAACAAGATGCAATTCCAAAGCCTTAAGGGACTTTTGGAATAAAGGTTTTTGTCTGAGGATGAAAGCTGCTTGAATATTATCAAGAAGTAATTTAATATGAAAAGGAAGGTTTGTAAATTCTCCGTCCTGAAAAATGAGATCAGTGTGGAGCATTTCTTATAGAATTTCACTTTTGCCACCACATGAATACATTGTCTCTACTAGCAACGTATCCTGAAGGGATATTGTCTCTATCGAGATGCCTTCATGCTTGCTTGAAATCTTCACTAAACGCTTTCGGAATTGTTTGGGTTGCACCACTGATGCCTTGCCCTTTCTTTTCATATCTGCCTGGGAGGTTCTTTTACTCATTGTAATCTGCAATTGGGTTTTGGGAAAAAGATTATGTCTTGAAATATTATTTTGAAAATATATATTTTCATTCAAAGCTTCTTTCAAATTCATTTTCAAAATCCTTTTACCAATAATTATTATTATTATTATTTGTATTTCCTATTAGAAATGTCCAAGATTCAAATATCTCCTCCTCCATTGTATCTATAAATTATTTTTTTTTAAAGAGAATCATAAAATTGGATCTTAGGAAATAGAATAAATACATTTATCAGCTCATCATCTGTTTGCTTGTTCACACTTAGGCTAGGCACACACTAATTTGAAACATGGACTATGATGATATAGATTATGATGAAGGTTATAGCATAAGAGATAAAGACAATAATTGGTTAAATGGTAATATGGATTATGAAACAGATTATTATTCTGACAGTGATATGGATTATTATAATTATAACTATAACAATAGCACAAATAATTGGAGTACATTAACAGAAGATAAAACCAACCGATAGACTGATAGACACAATAATAGTTTTTTAGACATAATTAATAAAAAAAATTAGAAACTTTAGAAAATATTGAAATATCCATTGCAGTAGAAAGAAAAAATGATAGTTTCTTTGGACCTCCAAGAAAAATTGAAAGTTTTAAATTCAAAAAGAAAATTTGAACCTCATCATAGATCATCTTTAACAAAGATCATGACAGATAATTGGCATAATGAAAAAAATAGTGTAATAGAAAACTGGCATATAAATAATAGTAGAAAAGATGATAGAGAACTAAAAGTAACTGAAAGACCTATAGCTATAACATATAAAGACAATAAAAAAGACTTCGGAAGAGATGACTTGAAGAAAGAAGGCTTAAAAACAATTCTGACAGAAAAGAAACAAAATAGCTTTATAGAAATAATGCAATATAAAGAAGACAACAAGAAAGACTTTGATGAAAGAAATAGTCACATAGTGCAAAAAATGATAGAAGTAGAGAAAGAATTAGAGAAAAAAATTCTATAGAAATAATACAAAAGAAGAAGATAGATATAATTGATGAAGACAAAGAAAAAGGTATGGAAAGACAACAAAGCAATAGTACTCTTACCAACTCAAAAGAAACTCTACATAAAGAAATAGATATAGAAAAAGAAATAGGAAAAGAAAAACATTATAAGGAAAGAGAAAGAAGATGATAGTCTAGTCAACAAAGAAAGGACAAACAATAGTCCTAGGAATAATGATAGTTTAAAAGAAAAAATTGATGAGAGACTAAAATCATTTGAAAGATCCATGATATATACCCAAGATAATGGTTTAGCAGAATTAGCTAAAAAGATAAAATTTTAAATTCATCTTTAGATATAGACAGAAAAAGAGACATAACATTTTTAAATACTACTGAGTCAACAGATAATGAGAAAAATGACAGACACACTAGAAATACTATTTGTCATAAATGTAAACAATATGGACATACTAAGAAACAATGTGATAGACATAATAAAATTGTTAAACAAATCAGTAATAATAATAATAATAATAATTATTATTATTATTATTATTATTATTATTATTATTATTATTTCCTATTAGAAAAGTCCAAGATTCAAATATCTCCTCCTCCATTGTATCTATAATATTTTTTTAAATAGAATCATAAGATTGGATCTTAGGAAATTATCAACTTATATTTAAATCTTTCAATTCTTTCTAATTCTTAGTAAGATGAATGATATGTGATATTTAAAAATTTAGCGATCTTAAAAAAAAAAAATCCTCATAAACATCACAAAATCAAATAAATGTCACTTATCACAAAAACTTTGATTGGTTCCAGTGCCTCAAATGCGTTGAACTTGTCAAGATGATGACACATTTCCACTTTTGGCCATGTGTCCTCATCCTCATGATCCAATATATTGAATACTTTCATGAAGCTTTGCCCTTTGTCACAAATCAAACTAAATTGATATTGTAAGGAAATTAAGGATTTAAACAGAATGATCTTCCCCCACCCTCCAAGATCTATGGTTCTAGGCCACTGGCCATGGGAAAAATGTTCTTATAAGATGGATTTATAATACATCTCTTTAATAATGTGTAGATTTCATACATATAGGTTTTACATGTTATGAGAGAGATATCTTATAAGATACCTTCTTAGACCATAGACGCGCAAAAAGTGGCAGGTCAAGCTAGATATTCTTAAAATTATGTTCAGGCCATATGGCAAATATTCCATTAACTTTTTTATCCTAATGGTCGATGTGACGACGACCAATGATTTGTTTAATTCACACTACACCCCCACAAAATAGCAAAATGGCCGTTTGCTCATGAGTAAATGACGAGACAAGGTCTATAAATTCCACTTGGAAGTTGGAATGTGTATTTCTTCAAAGAGAAATGGATGGACCAGTGAGACCTAAGTTTGTATTATTTGGTTCTTCCATAGTTCAAGATAGTTTTAGCAACGAAGGATGGGGTGCTATTCTTGCTACCTTATATGCTCGTAAGGTACTTCTATTTTTCCTTTGTGCATTTAAGGGTGTGAGAAACATTTGTATGTTGTTATCCAAATTATGTGGTTATTCAAACATTATAATTGTCTTGCACTGCACACTGGATTTGACATTTACTGTTTATTGTCACTTACATTTGTTAGCAGAGATATTATTATGATCCTAATACGATGTGTCATTTCAAACTTTTATCTTGTAAACGGTGGCATTTTATAATGGCGGGTTCCACATGACATAATTTGTTAACTGTGTTTATCAAAAAAAAAATTGTTAACTGTGCTTTTATCTTGAGTTTACTTAATTCGTTGATAGGATCATTGAGTATTCATTTGAAGGGAGAGGTTTATATAATGGAAAAAGTTTACTTACAAATCAATTTGAAGAAAAATTTCTCTAATCTACTACGTGATAACTTGTTTATTAGTTATTATCATGTAACGATAGAGGAGATTCCTACAAATTGGTTTTGAGGAAAAAAATTTCCAGCAATAGTTAAATGATATTTGAGTATATATCTATTATAAGATCATAGGATGGACATTTAAAAAAGAAGATTTGATAGGTTGGACATTTAAATAAATGGATTGTACTGGCCAATTCAGTGAAATTCCATATTGTATCTTTCTGTTTTTGTTTTGATAATCCATAATGTATCTTTATTTATTTATTTTTTTTGTAAACCTTTTACAAATTTATGTTACATTTATTTTCATATTCTTGTTTACTGTAAAGTGAGACATATACATAGAAGTAAAGTTTGTAGGTTTTGAACTGATATGAAACATGGATAGGATTATTATTCAGAAGCATTTTGTAAATACCCTTTTGAATATTTAGTTGAAAAGTGACTGAGACTGGCATAAAGGAAGCGAAGGTTTATTGAAGAACTGGAAAATTTGCAAAAGTAATACAATATTGTTTATCCCTTACTGGTGGTTCTGGTTAATTCTGCATTAAAGCTTTGTTAAGGCGTGTGCAAGGGGAAACACACTGGTCACATGACAATTAATCTATTCTTGTTCAAAAACAACTTGTCAAACAACAGTGCTATCAAAACTGCGGTTCATCATTTACTCTGTTAAGTGTACATTTTCATGCCCTATTAAGATTAGAAATAAATTGATTTTAAATTTGTAACTTTTGAAGGCAAACATATTTTTGCGAGGATACTACGGTTGGAATTCCAGGCATGCACTGCATGTTTTGGATCAAATCTTTCCAAAGGTAATGTATGTTTGATCACACACATCATACTTGAAGGTTATAGTTTCTTCCATAGCTTTATCTAATATGGCATATATAGTAGATGTTTATTGCTAGTAAATCCACATTCCATAAGTAGGCGTAAAAACAAGAAGAAAAAAAAATGATATTCTCCATTTGAAATTGATTAATTTCGTGGTTCATATTCCATAGTTCATATGCCATAAAACCTGACTCATTACTGGGTTGAAGTTATCACGAAGTGAATTTGGATTTACTAAAAACATCTATCAAATTTAAAATTGATTTCTTGGTGATTAATATCTTTTATGGTTGGACTTGAGAAACTCCAAGGCTCTCTTGTTTATCTAGGTTCAGTTGTTGCAATCATGAGGCTGCTAGCATTTTTCTTTAGGCAAATGTGACAGGCCAAAAACGAATTGACCCCTTGTGATTAAACTAATTGATTAATTAGCCAAGTTATTAATTAATCAAATTAAAATACAAATGCGTGGTAGCACAAACAAATCACCAATAAACTAATTATGCAGCGAAAAATAAATAACACGATGATTTGTTTACGAATAGGGAAAACCTGACAGCAAAAACCCCACCGGGTGATTTTCAGGTCACCACTCCCGAAATTCCACTATAATCACAACAAGCGGTTACAAGTAAAGGAATCCCAGTACCTTATACCAACCTATAGTTGAACCCTTACCCCAATACCCAATTGGACTTGTTCTGTAGTGACAATTTTCCCTTTTGATTCACGGCTCCCAAGTACGTGATTAACTAATGCACTGATCGCAATACGCGACTTTAACCACAAACTAGAAAGAGTTGTTGGATGCAAAGTTCTTCAGTTCATCCACGATGAAGATCAAGAAGATGCTTGGTCACAAAACTCAAAGGTGCACATACACAGCAACTTCTTCAGAAGAGATGAACTAAGGCAAAACTTTGTCTCCGGTCACAAATTGCTTGAATAGAATTTGCTTAATGCTTGTGCAACTTGTGTATTCTTTGACGGCCCTTAAAACAATCCTTTTATATGTTCAGGGTTAGGAGAAAAGAATGCCCAAACAAATAAATACGGATCCCAAGAAAACAGAACAGAAAAATATGTTTTTCTTAAACCTCGACAGATAGGAGGTGTCGAGCAGCTGTCGAGCATACAGGCTTGAGCAGCTTTCTAAACCTCAACACATGCTACTTGTCGAGCTTTAATGAACTTGCACTTCTTCAGCTTGTTTCTTGGACAGACTTGATTATTTCAATACTTGATCTTGCAACACAGTTTCTTGAAATATTAAAAACACCTAGAACTACCCAATTACAAGTAAAGTGCGCTTTGTCAAAGGATTAGCAAATTACATAAAAGAATGACATATGTTCTTAACAAGTGAACCACATATGTCCTAACAATCTCCTCCTTTGGCAATCCGTGACAAAACCACAACAAACAAATGAACATATAAGAGAAGTCATAAATCGCTCAACTTATATTTACTTGTTGAATACAATAAAATCTATCCTAACACAAACTTTTAAAAAACTTTGCAAAAAGAGAATTTATGGTAAGTAGACTTTGACAACCTGTATTTCTGAAACACTTTAAACAAAACTCATCAAGGCATCTTAGTGTGAGATAGAAATAATAGATTGCATACAAGTATAAGAAGCATGTGTATGAAGAAAGAAAAGAAACAACAAATGTAAAGAAAGGTGAAAGAAACATACATCCACATATAAAGAATATAAGCACAATATATGTGTAAAAAGGGTCATAAGACCCAATGTACAAGATCAATGTATCTAAAAAGAAAGAAAAGAAAAGATACATCATATCCTCACTACATCTCTCATATCAACACTCCCCCTAACAAAAATGTCCTATACTAACTCTCCCCCCTAAGAATGACTACTTTCATATCCCAAAACTACTCCCTCTTTTTGTCACGAATGACAAAGAGTAAAAGTGTAAAGTAAACATCTCATCGGTAGAGCTAACATCTCCATCATCATCATCTGAAGCATCATCGTCATCACCATCATCATCATCATCATCCTCAGCATTAGAATTAAAAGCCATTGGAGGAGGTGGTGAAGGAGTAGCCTCAGGAGCAAAACCACTCATAGCCGCCTACCGTCATACAATACGACCAACACAAACATTCACCTGATACAACCCAGTAAAGAGTGTATCAAGGCGAGCATCCATGCGCTGCAGCTGCGCCATGATGTCTCTAAGTGACACATCGCCAATGGAAGAAGGAGCAGATATAGATGGAGCAAAACGAGATGGTGCCAAACGAGATGGAGTCAAACTAGAGGGAGGAATTGTTGACTCTTGTCGCGATCAAAACTGCGCCTCACTATGTTTTACGGTAGCGGCGTTTATGGCACATATGAAGGTGAAATGGTCGGACACAGGAAAAAGGACAGAAAAATGGCGTAAAATCCTCATGATAGTAAAAGGAAAGATGAGCTTATCACGGGATGCCAAATCTAGATGAACATCTATAATAGAAAGAAAGAAGTGAGAAGGAAAATCTATAGTAAGATGCTCAAGTAGGGACAACAAAAATCGAGCACGAGGCTCTGTAATGGAGTTGTAATGAAAGAGAGGATGGAGTACAAAAGTCATCAACATGTTCAAGAATCTAGGACCTTTAGTAAAAGGCCAACATGGTGTAAACTGACGCTCACCCCACTTAGAAGGGCGCTCACAGAAAGCAGATATGAGCTCATCCTTGGACACAGTCCTCAAATGCTCACAACAAGGATAGTCAGGAAACTCTATCCTAGGAACTCGAAGCACATCCACAACAAGTTACGGTGTGATAGGGATGCGCATACCTCGAACGTGAGTGAAGAAAAGAGGTACTGAATGATCAATCCCATGCATGTTGGAGTAAAACTCCAGGATAAGCACGAGAGGACAAGTGACCAGGACGTCACACAGTGACTCCCATCCCCGACTGTGAATGACATCAAGAACGTTAGTGTCAGCGAAGTCTGCCAAAATGACTTGGCGTTCCGAATGAACACCTCATCTAAAAAAGTTCTCCGAGAATGCCTTGTAGGCATCATTAGTACGGAACCAAAGAGAGAGAGAAGCAGAATCAGAAGATGAAGAAGCTCCGAAACAAAGAGGGTTTTGAACCGGAGTAGATTTACGCTTAGTTGCCATAGACACAACTAACGTAAACAGACAGAGAGGAAGGGAGAGAGAGAGAGAGAGAATCAGAAAAGTCCCAAAGCAATTCAAATATAACAAGTATATTGAATAGAGAGTACGTATGCATGGGGAATGCATGAACATGTGACATGCAAAAGAAATTTTATCATGGGCTTAGCCCAATCCAAACCTACCATCACACAAGCATATTGCACACATCTAAATGCATGAAAATACTATTATAATGCAAATGTGATGCAATGTATGAGATTTTAAACACATTTAAATGAAAACCCATTCCAAAATTAAAATAAACACTCATCAATTTTGAAAGAATCCAAAAATTTTCAAAAACCCCAAAACCTAGGTTTCAAATCCTGAAATGCATGAAGAACGAAGAGACAAAAGAGCATACCAAGTGATTTGAAGCAAAAAAAAGCCAAAAAATCACGTGGATTGAAGGTTTTGAGTGAGAAAAGAGAATTTGGGAGGTGAACAGGTGCGGATAGATCGAGAGAGATCGAGAAAATGAGAACCGGATCACATAAGGAAGCTTAAATAGAACCTCAGTAAAGCTCGATAGATGAAGGTATCAAAAGGTGTAGAGCCATTTGTCGAGGAAAATGGTCATTAACAGATTCAGGTGTCAAGAAGGTATCGAGGAACAGAACACCAGATATGAAACAGAAGCTCGATCGATCGGCCAAGTATTGAGAAGCTATCGGGGAGGTAGGAGCTTTCTCGATCGATCCACTAGGTGTCGAGAAGTTATCGAGATTGTGATAAGAAAAAGCTTGAGAAGCTCAACAGATAGCTAGGTATCGAGGAGGTGTCAAGCTAGCTTTTAAAACTAGTTTTTCGAGAAGTGAAAAACACAGACATGAATACAATCCAACATGCAACTCAACCAATGATCCAATCAACATATTAAGCTCTCAAAATCATCTCTCAACAAGAATTTTAAGCACATGGATCCCAAAAACACACACACACACACACACACACTAAACAAGTCTAACCAATTTTATATTTCAAAAATAAGTCAAGACAGTTTAGTGAGCATACATTGGCACATGTAAAACCTTGTGATAGCCAAATCACATTGTACCTGCACATGTAGCAAGAGTAGCAAAGAATATTGAGTGTTATGTGTGAAAAAACATCACAAGATTGCATAAGTGTTAACTAGTTATGACGATTTGAGATATGAGAAATCCACTTTAACTCACACACAATCATAACTGTTTGATGGGGACTATCACCTCCAAGGTACATCCTATAACTCTCACATCTCCTAGGATACACACTTGCAATCATATTTAAAAGCATTTTTTTTTTATCTTTTTGCTTTTTATTTTCTTTGCATATTTTCTTTTTATTTAGCATATCATGCGTGGGCATATAAGAGAGAGAAAAGAATTACCCAATGATATTTGACATTCCAATTTTGCTATGTTGAAGCACACAAATGTTATTGACATCACAATTTTGCTATGTCGAAGCATACAGATGTCTTTCGTGATTGGCGGGCAATAGTGGTGAGATGGTTATTTATGCCTTTCTCTTAGGATTTTCTAGTCCTTCCTGTCAAAAAGAGTGATACGAGTGTTAAGTACAAGAGATAACTTAATCTTACTCATCACAAACAAGAGCCACAAAGCTCACTTGTTTTGTTGTATATAGAGATGTTCATCTAAGTTACAAGAGATACAAAGTTTAGAAAACTTTATTTCAATGGTCATTCAAGGTACACAAGTACCAATATACACAAAACACACACTGTTTTTGTATTTTTCTGATTTTTCAAAAAAAAATTATTTTTATATCAAAAACAAAATAAACAAATCTGAAAACAAACAAACAAAAACATGTTAAACAAAGCAAAGTATAAAACTAAACTGACTCAAAATAAATGCAAAACACACAAGTAATGCAATAAACAAAAACAAGAAGATAGAAGAAAGTGATATAATCACTTAGAGTCTTTTTTCTTCCACACCTTGGAAGAACTTTTCCTTTGATTAAACCCTTAAATCGGTGGTGAGGAGGAAGAATTGAAACCGTTCAAGTTTGAAAGGAACATGAGGGCTTTGAGAAGATCTCCAAGAGGAGCAAGAGAGGATTGAAGCTGATTCTGGCTTCCAGATGCTATCATGCCATTGCTCTATTGAGTGGCCAACCACTTATAGCAATTTAGTCGAGTATGACCAGCAGCTCCACAATGATGACAGAGATGCTACTTCTTCTGTTTAGGCTTTGAGGGTTAGCCTTCTTAGCCTTAGGGTTTTTAACATCTTTCTTATCCTACTTAGGGGGTGCTCTTAAGATAGATTTACCCTTATCTAAGTTCTTACTAGTTAATTCAGTTTTAACATCATTGTTCTCAATTTCAGTATTATTAGCAGGAGGAAAAAAAAAAATAGAAGCACTAGCAGAAGCAATATTAGAGGAAGAAATATCATACCCTAAACTTGTTTGATCCGAAGCAGATTTCTGAATGCTTAGCATCTTATCAAGCTTTGCACTTAAAGTCCTCTCCAATTGAGCTCTAACTTGAAACAGTTCTGCTTCAAGCTTCTTGGTTTTCTCAGCCAAGAAATTGTTCTCAAACCTCAGTGCTACAATAGTCTGATTAGCCTTATCAAACTTTGTGGATAGCTCTTCACGATCAAGTTCCACATCACTGAGTTTCTTGGTGGCCAACCTATGCAGTTTCTCATGCTTCTCAAAAAGCTTGTACAATTTCTCATAGGCTGTATAGATATCATCTTGATCATCCATCTTCTCACACTTAGAATTCACCAATTCTTCTTCTTCGTCCACGTCTTCAACAATCCCTTCAGTAGGATTAACTATGGCAGTGAAGGCATTCAAGATTCTGTCATCCTCATTGTTGGAATCATCCTTAAGCTCAGTGTCACTTAAGGTTGCAGCAAGTGCGTTACTCTTCCCAATGCTTTTGAGATATGTGGGACACTCTTGCTTCATGTGACCAAAACCATGACACCCAAAGCACTTGGGTCCTGCATGAACAATGTACTGACCGCCATCCTTTGCATCCTTCTTCCCTTTGTCTTGACTCTTGAACTGAGAGGAACTGAATTGCCTACGGTCTTTGTTGAAGCTCCTTCCATTAGCATTCTTCATAAATTTCTTGAATTACCTAGTAATGTAGGACTTCATCTTGGAATCTTCATCATTGGAAGACTCATCTGTATCACTACTCTTTGCCTTCAAAGCCATGCTCTTGCCTTTACCCGACTTGCTGATCCTTGATAACCCTAGCTCGTAGGCCTGCAAGTTTCGAACCCGCTCAATCAAAGGAATCTTGTCAATATCCTTTAATTCCTCGATCATCGTAATCTTGGCATGGAATCTCTTAGGTAGAGATATGAGCACTTTCCTCATAATCTTGGGTTCAGGAATGGTTTCCCCAAGATTGAAGGCTGAGTTCACTATGTCCTTGAGCTTGGCATAGAACTCATCGAACGGCTCATTTTCCTCCGTCTTTATCTCTTCAAAGCTTGTGGTGAGCCTCTAAAGTTTTGAATCTTTGACAGCCTTTGTACCCTCATAGGTTGTCTAGAGGATGGTCCATGCTTCCTTAGCAATTTCAGTCGAGGATATCTTCTTAAACTCCTCATTAGTGGCTGCGCTAAATAAGACATTCAATGCTCTGCTGTTGAAGTTTGCCTCCTTGATCTTGGCTTCATCCCAATCGACCGGCGCTTCCTTTGGCTTGGTCCAGCCAATCTCTACAACTTGCCATACCTTCTTATCTAAAGACTGCAAGAAAGCTCTCATGCGTACTTTCCAGTATGTATAGTTAGTGCCATCAAATAAATGAGGTATAATTAACAACTGTCCTCTATCCATGACAAACAGGGGTTAATGGATCAACACAATAAAGATTAAAACCTAATCAGAGTGTGTCTACTCTTATATCACTTGATAGGCCAAAAACAAATTGACCCTTTGTGATTAAACTAATTGATTAATTAGCCAAGTTATTAATTAATCAAATTAACATACAAACGCGTGGTAGCACAAATAAATTACCAATAAACCAATTATGCAGTGGAAAATAAATAACACGGTGATTTCTTTATGAATAGGAAAAACCTGACGGCAAAAACACCACTAGGTGATTTTCAGGTCACCACTCCCGAAATTTCCCTATTATCACAACAAGTGTTTACAAGTAAAGGAATCTCAATACCTTATACCCACCTATAGTTGAATCCTTACCCCAATACCCAATTGGACTTGTTCTATAATGAAAATTTCTCCTTTTGATGCACGGCTCCCAAGTACGTGACTAACCAATGCACGGATCCTAGTACGCGACTTCAATCACCAATTAGAAAGAGTTGTTGGTTGCAAAGTTCTTCAGTTCATCTACGATAAAAATCAAGAAGATGTTGGTCACAAAACCCAAAGGTGCACATACACAGCACTTCTTCAGAAGAGATAAACTATGGCAAAACATTGTCTCCGATCACAAATTGCTTGAACAGACTTTGCTCAATGCTTATGCAACTTGTGTTTTCTTTGACGGCCCTTAAAACAATCCTTTTATATGTCTAGGGTTAGGAGAAAAGAATGCCCAAACACATAAACACGGATCCCAAGAAAACAGAACAAAAAAAATCTATTTTTCTTAAACCTCGACAGATAGGAGGTGTCGAGCACACGGGCTTGAGCAGCTTTCTAAACCTCGACACATGCTAGCTGTTGAGCTTTAATGAACTTGCACTTCTTTAGCTTGTTTCTTGGACAAACTTGATGACTTCAACACTTAATCTTGAAACACAGTTTCTTAAAGTATTAAAAACACCTAAAACTACCCAATTACAAGTAAAGTGCATTTTGTCAAAGTATTAGCCAATTACATAAAAGAATGACATATATTCTTAACAAGTGAACCACATATGTCCTAACAATATGCACTTTTCCTCATACTCTTGCACTTTTCCTTTCTTTTGGTATTCTAATAAGTTAAACTTTTATGTGTTATTATGTTAGGATGCCCCAATACAACCTTCATTGGTGATTGTCTATTTTGGTGGTAATGATTCAATGCATCCTCATCCATCTGGCCTAGGCCCTCATGTACCACTTCCCGAGTATATTGAAAATATGAAGAAGATTGCCCTGCATCTGAAGGTATTGATTCTATCGAATTGATTCTTCAGCACTAGTGTACAACTTCATTGCAATTTGAAAACTTTGACATGAATTAATTTGGTTGTTAGACCCTTTCAGAGAGGACTCACCTTATTTTTCTTAGTGCTCCTTTGGTCAACAAGGAACAAATCCGCGAAACCTTAAGGTGCTCATAATGATAACTTTAATTGTAATAGTTTCTTTTTTTCTGTATAGGAGTTAATAATTCAATTCTAATAGCACATATTTTTATTGAAACTAGTGATAAAATGGGAGAGCTAAGTTGGACAAATGATTCGTGCAGAATATATTTAGAAGCTTGTTTAGAGCTATGTAGGGACTTGGATATTAAGGCCATTGATCTATGGACTGCCATTCAGAAAAGGGATGATTGGTTGACAGAATGCTTTACATGAGTTTGCTTTCAGATGTGATGCTCTTTTGTTATCATTATTATTTTGCTGTGTAATCAATAATCATAAACAGGTCACTAAAAACAGAAGAAACAAAAAACACAAATTAACAAAAGGAGGGAATCAAACGTTTTTGTTCCCACTTGAAGCGGATGAAAATAGAAACATTGAACTCTATGGAAGAGTGCTAAAGCTACTATCAATTTTATTTTAAAAGACTTCCAAACTGACATGACAATGAAGTTGATTGGTGTCACTCCAACAATCTAATAAATAAATGTTTGATTAATTTTCTTTTTGATTGGTAATACATCAGTTTGTAAAATTTATATAGTAAAATTTGTAGCATTCCTTGCATCATTCTAATATTAAAAAATGTTATTCTCAAATTTACTTGCCTTAATTGTTCATTGGACTACTCTATGATCCTTCTTTTGGGATGGAATTCATTTGTCGTCTGAGGGGAGCAAGATTGTAGAAAAAGGAAATAATGAAGGTCCTTGGGGAAGCAAAATGGGAACGAAGCCTACACTGGAAATCATTGCCTGCTAAATTTGGAGAGGAGTCACCCTATGATCCAGTCAGTCCTTATGGCAAGACCACCATGAATGCACTACAAAAAATGGGGGCTATAGCCGCGTTTCAAAAACGTGGCTATAGACCCCAAAAATGCAGCTATAGGATATAGCTGCGTTTCCTATAGCTGCGTTTACAAACCAGGCCTAAACTGCGCAGCAATAGCCCCTTGTGGGTGTATAGCTGTGTTTTTTAACCGCGGCTATAGGATGAGCTTTAAGATGCGTTTATAACCGCGATTATAGAATGCGGACCTATAGCTGCGTTTTTAAAAACGCGGCTATGGGTTTTTTTTTTTTTTTTAAATTGGTTTTTTTTCCCCCCAGAAAATTCAAAATTCAAAAAAAAAAAATTTAAAATCAAACACAAACCCAGAAAATTCAAAATCAAACACAACGTGCTCCAAAATATAAGAACACAAACCCATGAATCTCCTCTCATTCAACAAAACCAACCCAAATCTAACACTAATTCCATTCAAGGAATACAAAATTTTCAACATCTCCCCCATTTTCTTACTAAACATAAAATAACCAAAAAAAAAAATTAGTGTGCTTGAGATGAAAAAAAAAAAAAAGTAGTTGCAAAGAAACAAAAAAAAAAAAAGTTTAGCTGGAGTGAAAGGAAAACACTAAAAAAAAAAAAAAAATTCCAACACAGAGCACCTTAAGCGTTAAATTTTATTATGAAAGATTATATAGTCATATGACGTATTTAGGCTATATATTTTATGGGTTAGAAATATAGGTTCAGACTTATGCCCATCATTTTACCTTAGCTAGTCTTAATTGTATTAGAGTCATAATCTAATAGTACAGATGGTAGAATTTAGTTTATGATTTAATTGCTCTTATCATCAGGCCAAGACACTAATTAATTTTTATGTAAGAAATTTGAGCTTTAAATATCTTATTCAAGAATAAGAAATTTTACCAGTTTATAATTAGTATAGCTCATACTAATTAGATCTTTTCAATAGACATTATAATATGTTAGGCTCTAAATATTTAGAATTAAATGTTTAGATTCTTAATTTATGTATGTTGGCAAACCGAGAACAAAAACATGTCTAAATTAGACGTTAGACAATATTGCTCAAAATTGTTCAATTCAAGATTCAAGAATTGTCAAGTTGCAGAAAGAAGAAGCAAGCTATTGTGAAGCTCAACTGATTGAAAGATAGGTTTGAATGATGAAAACCTAGGCTGTAATGCCCTAGCCCAAATCAACGGAAAAAGAAAAAAAAATAAAAAAAAAAAGAGAGAAGAGAAGTCAGATTTCTTTTAAGGAGCCACATGTGTGACCCACCTACCCCTTATTTCCTCGCCACACATTCACAAATATCTCCCTCTCTCTTTGACCGGCCATCACTCCTTTCCACCATATTCTCTTTTCTATTTTATTTTATTTTCACACAATACAAACACTTCTCTCCCACACTCCCTCACTCTCCCACCAGCACCTTCACTTCTCATCTCCTCCACCATCTTTTTCCGGCAAGATCATTGGAAAACTCCATAGGAAAATGGTAAGGTTCACTCACCTCTACTATTTGAAGTAAAATTTCTAATCTTTTTGTGGGTTTATATGCTTTTGCTTGAGGTTATGTTTATCTAAACTTTTTTAATAATAATACCCATGTGATTTATGAGCACTAGAAGTGATATTTATGTATTTTTGTGCATGGGTTCTGGTCTTGGTGGATGTATTTGATGAGTGGGTTTATGATTTTTGCAATGGTGGTTAGCTAAGTGGTGAAGATTGGGAGTTTTGGCTTTCTAATGTGAAATAGTTGATGATTATAATTTTGATTGTGTATTTGGAACTAGTGGAGGATTTACATTTGTGATTTGTAGTGGTGGGTATTGTTATATATGTTGTTGTTTTGTGGGTCCCTTGAAAATGACATGTATATTGAGGAAGAAATTCATTAAGTGTTAGGATCTCTTATGGTAAAGGTGAAGCTTGGAATGATATGATGATAAGTTGGAGTCAATGCCTTGTAATGAAATTGTTGAGAAACTTTGGAAGTGGAATACATTATTTGTGAGGTTAAATGCTAGACTTGCCTAATTAATTTCTTAGTTAGCAATTTCTAATATGTGGCTAGATACAATTTCAAGTTTTATGCTTATTTTGATAGGTTTGCTTGGTATTGTTTAGGTTCTAGCTAATTTCTTTTGGAGCTTGGAAAATTAGACTTTTGTGGGTTGCGAGGTAAGTAGATTTTAATGAGATTTTTGGAAAATAACCATGTTGCATAAACATTATTTTTGGGTTAAACACATTTTGGAAAATTAATGGTGGAACAATGTTTTTCTAAAAGTGTTGTGTTGTGATCCTACTATTTATGATTATATATGAAAGTGCATATTCTTATTGCATATGGGGAATTGCATGATTTGTTAGCATGGAAAAGACTAGCATCTTGATTAAATTATTGAGAATGAATTTTATGGATTTATTACATTATTTGCAAAAATATAAATATGCTTTATCTTGACCTATGTTATTTAGGAAGTTAATACAAAATCTTTTTGACAACAAATGAGTTGAAGGCTTTGAGAACCTTGTGAATATCTTGGGCATTCAAATATTTTTTGAAACTACTTAGAAGTGAATTATGTATTTTGAATTAAAGGTAATTTGTGAGCTCTTTATGTTCTACCCATGTGCTGTGACATGTGATTACTCAGTGATTACCTAGCTAGATACTATAGTTTGTGTGACATTGGTATCTTAGCACATGTCTTTGTGATGGTTATTGAGTTTTGTCTTTGTGATGACGATGAGTTCCGTTTTTGTGACGACATCTTAGTTCCATCTTTGTGACGGCAGATGAGTTCCATCTTTGTGACGGCATTGTCATGTGGCCTTGGGTTTGGAATTGTATTGTTATTGCTCACAAATTATAGTATGTAGTTTCATGAGAGCATTTTGAGAAGCTTTGTGCCATGTCATTTTATTCATTCTTGTCATATTCTTTTTGGAAATGGTTTGGTAGAAATTATTTGGAAATTCCCAAATTAAAACATGATTTGTAAATTGTTATCATCATGAAACTTGCATTTCCCCTACCCTCATTAATTATGCTACTTACTGGGTTTTGTCTCATTCTATATTTTACAAACTTTTTCAAAGTAGACAACTATCTTAAAAAAAATGCTATTTTGACACATCAAAAGCCTGCTTTATTATTTTACCACATCATTTTACAACATCCAATTTATCAGATGTTTTATCATCCAATTCTATACATTAAAATAATATTTACTACAAATTAAAATAATATATTATCTCCTCCCTATCATCACCATCAACAACAATGACACATTCACCATTGTCGCAACAACAGCCACCAACAGCAACAACAAAACATCGACCAGCCACCATTGGCACAAACCTCCATCCACCAATGCCACCTTTAAAAAAAAAACACACACACACAGATTGGCACAACCACAAATCTCAAACCTATCGGCACCATCCCAAATCTCAAATCCACAGCACCATCCCAAAATCAACCAACCACCGCTCAAATTAGCCAACCACGACTCAAATTAACTAAACACAACCCACTACAACCATCCAAAAACACAAAACCACCAAACACAACCCACAACAACCACTCAAAAAACACCGCTACAACCAACTCCACCACCCAAACCCAAAACTCAACCAACAACCCGCCAAAAATGCCTACCCAACTGACCCATCTACTGTCTCAACCAATCACGACCCAATCCATAGCTCTGTCGCTCGATAAAGAGAGAGAAAGACGTTTGAGGTTGAGGGAGGAGCTGAGAATTTGATCTGAAGAGGAAAGAACACCAGTTGGGAAAGAGAGATAGATTGTGAGGAGAGAGAAAAGTAGAATAAAAAAATAATAAATGCACAATCCATTCTCGTCCGTACCGTGTCAAAATTGCAACGGTATTGTTCAATATTGCATAAGTTTGATACATTTAACACATTTGATAAAGCTCTGTTTTTGTGTTTGGCGTGCCAAATGTGCCAAATATTTGGCATTTGGCATATTTGAGAGAGCTACTACGGATGCTTTAATGGGACAAGTTGATGTTATGTAATTATTTATTTAGACCTCCATTCTTTTGTGACCAATAGTCATTGTATTTATTGCATAGAGCTTTGACTTACTTTGAGAGTATATTTAATGGAATTATTAGGATAATTCTTGATGTTGGAATTTGCTATGATTTTATTTGGATTGAATTGCCAAAAGGAACAAATTTACAGGTACCTTTGAAATGTTTTTCTCATGTTTTGGACCCTTTCAGGTTTGGGGCATGACACTGGCACTCTACGGCCTTACCTTGGCCTTCTTTTTTCTATCTGGTATGCCTCACTATCTACTTCTGATATGCATCAGCATTGGCACATTGCACTATCACTAGCCATTTTTATTAGTCTATGAATCTCTAATGAACAGGGAATCAATCAAGGGCTAGAATTAGATTTCATTCACATTCTTTTCATCATGATTTTTATTTATAACTGTCATCATGATAATACATGTTAAAATGGTGCTCTACTTTTTCCTTTTTTTTTTGCTTTCATGTTCTAAGTGGCGAAGTTTGATATACATATATATATATATATATATGTATATATTGCATACAGTTACCCACGCTGCTAGAATAACTTTCACAAACAACTGCGCATATACCATATGGCCAGGAACCCTAACTTCAGCTCAAAAACCTCAATTATCAACTACTGGATTTGAGTTAGCATCCAAAGCATCCTCAGCAATAGATGTCCCATCTCCATGGGAAGGCCGGTTTTGGGCTCGAGCCCAATGCTCCACAGATAGCATGGGNTAAGAGAAATCACAAGATTGGATATGGTAAATTATCCCCTTATATTAATTCTTTCTTATGTTTAGTAAGATAAAAGATATGTGATATTTAAAATTTTAGTGATCATAAAAATTAAAAAAAAAAAATCCACATAAACAACACAAAATCAAATAAGTGTCGCTTATTACAGAACTTGGCTTATGTCCATTGCCTCAAATGCGTTGAACTTGTCAAGATGATGACAAGTCTACTTTTGGCCATGTGTCCTCATCCTGACGGTCCAGTACATCAAACAATCTTGTAAAACTTTTCCCTTTGTTACAAATTAGACTAAGGCTATGTCTGGCTCGATGTAAAATGTTTTCCAAGTGTAAAATTTTTTTCAAGTGAAAATATTTTTTGGAAAGGAAATATTTTTAGTTGTTTGGTTGTGTTTTGGAAAATACGCTGAAAAATATGTATATACGTCGGATGGTGTCTTGGCTTGTGTTCGGATAGAGGCTAAAAATAAAAGTGTAATTCAATTGAAGATAAAATAGGAGTGTAAAAGATTTTAGACTGAAGGGGTCCTTATTTCACGATCAAACTAAAATTGATTTTAGTTTGACCGTATTTTCCAATTCACCCAAATATCCTGTTGGGTGTAAAATATTTTTTGTATATGTTTTTCACCCAAAACAAACACAACCTAAATACTTTAAGGAAGTTAAGGGCCTTTTAATGGCAACATTTAAATTACAATTTCTAGTATTTAAGTCCTGAAAATGGTGGAGCCCAAAAAAAAAAAAAAACCATGTTTGGTAATACATAAGGAGTGTTCAAATTTTAGTTTTCAGTTTATAGAGTTTAAAATTTAAATTTTGAGTGTACCTGAGGAGGAGTTTTTAGTTTTAAGCAAACCATTTTGAATGACATTATTGTAATTTAGTTCGAAGATTGTGGGACCTAGCATCTAACTTTACGTTATTAAATACAAACAACCTTACTCTCTCTTTTAAAAAAGTAATACTAATACCACAATTTTTCTTACAACTTGCTTCTATGGCAAATTGTGAGTAGTAGAGTTATGGACTCATTACTTTTATTTCACCACTCACAATTTGTCACTTGAGCAAGTTATGAGAAAAGTTGTTGTCCTAGATTTGTTGCCTCCATAGATTTGTGGCACTCGCCTATGGATCTCAAAATTAGACACTACTTTTTTTTTCTTCGGTGGCTGAAAATTTTCCCTTTTTATTTGGTTGTATTTTTGGTGATATCTGGTTATTAGGTACTGTTTTTTTGTAGCTGTTGTGGTGTGGGTTGCGAAAATTTGATGTGGGTATAGTTTTTTCGTTTGAGGTTGCGAAAATTTGATAACTTTGTTTGGGTTTGGAATTTGGGGAATTTGGGGCTGTGGTGTGGATTTTGATTTGTTTCGGGTTAAATTCCAAATGGGTTTGCAAGAATATTCCAGGAAGCTTCAAAGGTTGTTGGCGATAACACCAACTACAAATACAATCGAGGGACCATTATTTTGACAAGAGCTTCTGCATGCACATGTCATTTTTTTTTTTTTTTTTTTAGAAACAGCACATGTCATGAGATGTTTAGTTGGTTTTTTATTTAGCCACCTGTAAAATTTGATAACTTTTTTTTTATTTATCACGTCCACGTTTCGCTTCTTTCGCGTTTTCCTTCTTTTTTTTTTTTTTTTTTTAAGCCCGCATTTGTTGACTTTTTACGGTAAACAGTGCATCCGTGCATTGTTTATAAATCTACAAATTTTACTTGTCAACAACTTTTTTATTAAAAATAATTTCACAGCACTATTCATATATGCACTATTCACATATTTAAATTTTTTTTAAGCCCGCATTTGTTGACTTTTTCATTGTAAACAATGCACTCGTGCATTGTTTATAAATCTACAAATTTTACTTTTTAACAATTTTTTCATTAAAAATATATTTTTCATTAAAAATAAATTTTATAATATTATTTACATATTTAAAATTATTTTACTACAATATTTTTAATTTTAATAAAATAAATTCTATTTAAACAAACCCGGAGATAACTAATGCTTGGGAGTTTGGAATCTTCAAGTTTGGCAGAGCAAAAAAGGAGACGAGATGTGAGTTGTTGTCTTGTCCTTGCGAGTGACCATTATTTTGACAAGAGCGTCTGCACATGTCATGTTGATATGTCATGACATGTTTCGGTGGTTTTTTATTTAGCCACCTGTAACATGGAGAGCACTAATGCATGGGAGTTTGGAATCTTCAAGTTTGGTTTGGATTCTTCAAGTTTGGCAGAGTAAAAAAGGAGACGAGATGAGCGTTGTTGTCTTGTCCTTGCGAGGGACTTTTCACTCTGGACGAAATGGCTAAATAATCATAAAATCTCAACTATATAGTTAATAGTCATTAGTTTCAAACTATATTTTTTACTAGCATTTCGAGTTTAAGAAACTCGATTTAGGGGCTATAAATCGAGTTTTTGAGGGTCGATTTTTATATTTTAATCGGGTCTAAGTTGAGACTTTTTTCATGTGGCATATACATGGAAATCAAGTATCTGATACTCGATTTATAAGCCTATATATATCACCACCAGCTCCAGCCACAAAACAAATCAGACCCAGAAGAAAAAAAAAAAAAAAAAAAAAAAAAAAAAAAAAAAAAGAACAAGGAAAGGACCCAGGCGGGACCCAGGCCAGGCGAGCCCAGGCCGTGCCACCCAGCCGGCGCGAGCCCAGCCCAGCCGAGCCCAGGGCGGCGCGACCCAGGCGCGCGAGCCCAGGCCCGCGCGAGCTCGGGTCGCGTGAGCCCCTGCCGCCTAGGCTGTCTTTCTCTCTCCCTGGTCTTTCTCTCTCCCTAATCTGGTCTCTCTCTCTCTGATCTCTGATCTGGTTTTTCTCTCTCTCGCTGATCTGATCTGGGAGGTGAGGCTGCGCATAGACTTAAATTTTTTTAAAAATTTTTTGGTTTGTAAATCGAGTCTTAGAGGCTCGATTTTTGAGTGAATCGAGTCTAGGAGACTCGATTTATAGGCCAAAATCGAGTCTGAGTCTAAGAGACTCGAGGTGCTAGTATAAAATATAATTTCAAAATCTTAACTACTAACTAGATAGTTAGAAAAATAAAATTAGTTAACTATTTTCCCCTTTCACTCTCATTGAAAAAAAAATAATGGGTTTTTTTTTTTTAAGAGAAATAATAATAATAGTTAATTCACTGTTTTTGTCAGAAAAGTTACAATAAAAAAACAAAAAAACACGTTCTCGTTGCAAACACTCAATTATATCTTTTTAATTTTAAAAGAATGTTATAAAAACATGCTAATAAGCACATACTTTTGCATTATGAATATTCAAAAAGATATGTTTTTAGTACATTTTTTAAATCACATTTTTTACATTATTTTAAAACCAAAACCATAATACTTCAACCAAATAGGTCCTAAGATTTAAACGGAAGGATCTTCTCCCACCCTTTATGATATGTGGCTCTAGGCCGGTGGATTATAAGAAAATTTTCTTATAGAATATTCCTCTCACAACATTTGCAAGTTTTGCATATTGTGAGAGAATGTCTCATGATCTATCTTGTTAAGCCATGGACGCGCAAAGTGACGCATGAAGCTAGATAGTCTTAAAATTAGACGTGGGCAAAATGCCAAATACCACATTAATTTTTTTTCCTTAATGGTCAATGTGAGTCATGTGACAATGACTAATGCTGTATTTATTTCACACTATACCCTCACAAAATAGAAAAATGACCGTTTGCCCATGAGCCCATGACGAGACGAGGTCTATAAATTCCACTTGGAAGTTGGAACATGTATTTCTTCAGAGAGAAAATGGTTGGACCAGTGAGACCTCAACTTGTATTGTTTGGTTCTTCCATAGTTCAGTTAAGTTTTAGCAACGAAGGATGGGGTGCTAGTCTTGCTACCTTATATGCTCGTAAGGTACCTTTTTTCCTTTGTGCTCTTAAGGGTGTGAGAAACATATGTATGTGGTTATCCACATGACATAATCTGTTAACTGTGCTTTTATCTTGAGCTTGCTTAATTCGTTGATAGGATCATTGAGCATTGAAGTGAGAGAGGTTTAGAGAAAGGGAAATTCTTCCAACCTATTATTGTGGCAGTTGAAAAGCCAATCCATGTGTACTTTTAGTAGTTTTTCTTATTTAATTAACATATGTAAATGGTCTTATGAACTGTCATAGTGTCATATAGTGGGTTCGAGGAGATTTCTCCAAATCAGTGAACTTTGTCGGTAAGAGCCAATATATATATGTGTGTGTGTGTGTGTGTGTGTGTGTGTGTTAAAGGTCTACATAGGTTATGACATAATGATAGGATGGGCATGCCTACGAAGTGTCAAGTACTAGAGTTTTGAAATCCGTTCCGTATGGATCAAAATGTCTGGAATTTTTCATGCCAAAAATCAACCTACTTATTCAGTCAAATTCTGGGTTACACCGGATTGTACTGGCCAATCCAGTGAAATTCCACACTGTATCTTTATGAATAAGGTTTTATGAAGTTTATAATCTTTTTTAATGTCAAAAACCTTTTGCAAATTTATGATACATTTATTTTCATATTCTTGTTTACTGTAAAGGGAGACATACATATAGAAGCAATTTTTGTAGGTTTTGTACTGAGATGAATCATGGGTAGGATCATTATTCAGAAGCATTTTGCAAATAGGTTTTGAACCCTGGACTTCCTTGATGGAAACATTAGGAGCTGTTAGTTGAGCTGGTCTTGTCTTTTGAATATTTAATTGAAAAGCAACTGAGACTGGCAAGAAGGAAGGGAAGATATACTGAAGAACTGGAAATTTGCGAAAAGTAATAACACAATACTGAGAGTTTTTTGAGCCCTGCTTGTGATTCTGGTGAACTCTGCATTAACACCTTGTTAAGGTGTATGCAAGACGAAACAGACAGGTTAAAGCAGTGGCATCAAAACTGTGGTTCATTATGTTCTCTGTTAACTCTAAATTTTCACTCCCCTATAAGAGTAGAAATAAACTGATTTTAGATTTTTTAACTCTAAAAAGGCAGACATATTTTTGCGAGGATACTCCGGCTGGAATTCCAGGCGTGCTCTGCAGGTTTTGGATCAAATCTTTCCAAAGGTATTGTATGTTTAATCGCACACATCACACTTGAAGGTTATAGTTTCTTCCATACCTTTCAGTATCTAAAATGATATATATATATATATAGTAGCTGTTTATTGCTAGTAAATCCACATTCCATAAGTAGGAGTAAAAACAAGAAAAAATTATTTTCTCCATTTGAAATAGATCAATTTCATGGTTAATATTCCATAGTTCATACTCATATCATATGCCATAAAACCTGACTCATTATGGGGCTGAAGTTATCATGAAGTGAATTGGGATTTACTGAAAACATTCAAAGATTGATTTCTTAGTAAAAAATATCTTATATGGTTGGAACTGTCAAACTCCAGGGGTCATTTGTTTATCTAGGTTCAGTTGTTGCAGTCATGAGGCTGACAGAATTTTTCTTTAGGCATATGCACTTTTCCTTTCTTTTGGTATTCTAATAAGCTAAATTTTCGTGTGTTATTATGTTAGGATGCTCCAATACAACCTTCATTGGTGATTGTCTATTTTGGTGGTAATGATTCAGTGCATCCTCATCCATCTGGCCTAGGCCCTCATGTACCACTTCCTGAGTATATTGAAAATATGAGGAAGATTGCCTTGCACCTAAAGGTATTGATTCTATTGAATTGATTCTTCAACACTGGTGCAGAACTTTATTGCTATTTGAATACTTTGAAATAAATTCTTTTGGCTGTTAGACCCTTTCAGAGAAGACTCGCCTTATCTTTCTTAGTGCTCCTCCTGTCAACGAGGAACAAATTCGCGAAGCATTAAGGTGCTTATAATGATAACTTTAATTGTAATTGTTTCTTTCTTTCGGTGTAGGAGTTAATTATTCAGTTCTAATAGCACATATTTTTATTGAAACCAGCGATAAATTGGGAAAGCCAAATCGGACAAATGAGTCGTGCAGAATATATTCAGAAGCTTGTTTAGAGCTGTGTAGGGACTTGGATATTAAGGCCATTGATCTATGGACTGCTATTCAGAAAAGGGATGATTGGTTGACAGAATGCTTTACGTGAGTTTTTTTTTTTTTTTTTTTTTTTTTGAGAATCAAAGCTTTATGTGAGTTTGCTTTCAGATGTGGTGCTCTTTCGTTGTCATTATTATTATTATAATTTTGCTGGGTAGTCATAAATAGGTCATTGAAAACAGAAGAAACAAAAAACAAGAGGGAATCAAACCCTTTTGTTCCCACTTGAAGTGGATGAAACATAAACATTGAACTCTGATGTAAGAGTGCTAAAGCTACTACAACTCAATTATAAAAGACTTCCAAACTAACATGACAATAAAGTTGATTGGTGTCACTCCAACAACATAATAAATGTTTGATTAATTTTCTTTTTTATTGATAATACATCAGTTTGTAAAATTGATATAGTAAAATTTGTAATATTCCTAGTATCACTCTAATATTAGTAAATGTTATTTTCAAATTTACTTGCCTTAATTCTTCATTGGACTACTCTATGATCCTTCTTCAGTGATGGAATTCATTTATCGTCTGAGGGGAACAAGATTGTAGTAAAGGAAATAACGAAGATCCTAACGGAAGCAGAATGGGAACCAAGTCTACACTGGAAGTCATTGCCTGCTGAATTTGGAGAGGATTCTCCCTATGATCCAGTCAGTCCTGATGGCAAGGCCACTGTGAATGTCTCTGAGCTCTGCTTCGGCAGCAACATTCAATGGGAATAGAAAATTAATAAGTAGGTAAACCTAATGAATACTAAGCCTCAGAGCATGTGCAGAATTATTAATCGCCTTTCGTTAAAGCATGTATACAAGTTCTTTGGTCACAACCTGGCACTTGCTTGGTGTGGCTATTGTGCTTTTCATTTTCTGCAAACAATTCGGTTGTTTCTCAATGTTAGTTAAAATAACAAACAGCCGTGAGATTGAGTTAAAATAACAAGTAGTTTGGTTATTGTGCTTAAATGGTTCATATGCAGTGTCTTCTTTCTCAATGTTTGTTATGTAATCATCTGATTCTTTAGCTCTAAACTTTATTGAGAGAGGAAAAAAACGGTACTTTCATATTTTAATTATCGAGAACAGTTTGGCAATATTCCAATTTTCTTCTTATAGAGTTCAAAGATTAAAGATACAACCAAAGTACCTTTCTTTCATCACCAGTATTATATATGGAACACAGTATGTTATATATTTGTTTCTTGAGTAATGCTAGGGATGTTATAAAAATTTTTAAGCAAGTATTAAAATGTTGAAGTGGTATTAATCACATTTATAATCACTTTTGTTGAAAGTCTTTTTGCTTCAGCATTTTTCACTTTATAAAATGTCTTGAAATCAGACTTTAGTGCTCACATTTATTATCAGTTGACTGGTTGCGGAGAAGAGGGGAATAAAGGAGACCCCTGGGATATATATATACACTTCAATAAAAACAATCTTTTATTAAAATTAAAAATTAAAAAAAAAAATCTTTTAAAATTACCCAGTGGATTGTAGTATTGTCCAGTTTTCTTGTGAATGACAAGATCTCCCACTAACAAGATCTCCAATTAGATTTCGATGTTCATGATGGCTGTGGAAAAGACTAAAGAGACTAAAAAGGACAGTCAGAATCATACTTTGGAAAAGCAAAGGATCATAGTAATTTTTTTTTTTGGCTTGCAATGGGTTAGAAAGGAATATTGATCTGCAAATATAAACTTACGCTCAAATAAAAACAACCTATTGAAAAGTTGTCTTTAAAACGAGAATATTGAATAGTTGTCTTATGAATCATATCAAAGAAAAATTAGAAAATAGAATAAACCAAAGAAAGGCCGACTGGATAAGAGTCGACAACACCAATTGGTTGGTGCCTTGGTGGGGGCAACAAGAGTGAAAGCTAGCAAGAAAAATAGCACTGGATAAAATATGAGCCCTCCTGCACTAGTAACAGCTTTTATGCACGGCCCTATCCATCTTGCTGGATTGTCATAAAGGAGAGGGTGTAAGGGTGTCCTTGGTTGGTGTGAAAACATGGAGCATGAAAAACAGGAAAAGGAAAATACAGTAGAAAATGGAATTTTCTCTTATTTCATTCAGAAGAGAAAATAAGAGAGACAAAAAATGGGGTGGAAAAAAATCTATTTTGTCCTCCCAATTTGGGAGGAAAACAAAAGAGAAAAGATGATAAATGATATAATTTATACAAATATCCTCACTTTATTGCACTCACTTATCCCTCACACTTTCCCACTACACCTGTGACCTGATTAACCTTTTGCCTCTTCATCCTTATCACTTTCTAGCATCTTCACAACACAGCAACATGAACTCTCTCTCTCTCTCTCTCTCTCTCTCTCGGCCTTGTCCTCATTATATTCTTCATTCTATTATTTTTAGTCCTTATTATAGGGTGTGACTTGTGTCCAGTGGAAGTTTCCATTGGACACGTTGGATGGTGGACACGTCTCCACTCTTGGACACGTGTCTGAATCCGGACGTGTCCAGTGAAAATTTCCACTGAACAGAAGCCAGACCCCTTATTATATTCCTCATTAATCTATTGTTTCTTGTTGATTTTTTTGTTTTGTATGACATTCAAATTTTTTTTTTGGGTCATCATCGCTTATCTATGTTGTCCTCGTTAGTTTTCGTTTGTTTTTTTCTCCAGTTGCCCAGTTTGCCCAATCACCCATGTGAATAAAGTTTTTTTTTTTTTTTTTTGAAAATATCTTGGCCATAAATTTTAAATTATATATAATAATAAAGAAAAGTAATATAAATGTATATGTATTTGTGTTAATTTTTATCTTATTTAATGAGTGTAAATATATCTATTTCTTATATATTATATATAGTCAATTTATATAAACTACATTTTCTATGTTCCCTTTTTCTCTCTAACCAAACAAAAAAGTTTTCCACCCTCCCACTTTTCTACCCCTCCAACCAAACACATATGAGAGAAAACCAAATTTTTTCTATCTTTTCACTTTTCCATCCTCTTATTAATTTTCTATCCTCTTACTTTTTCACTCCTTCAACCAAACAGACCCTAAAACTTAGCTAAAGTAACTTATTTAGGTGTTGTATCTTAATTATTCTTAATTTCCAATTAAATTTAAACACATGACTAGCTTATAACTCTTGATTGTTATTCTTTTTTTTTTTCTTTTTTTTTTTTTTTGTTAACAAAATGTGAGAGATTAACCTTTTGATTGTACCAATATCAATCCATTTTATTATATTTCTTCTAAGGCAAGGATTCAACAATCAGTTTGCCAAATTCAAGTAATTAGTCGTCCTTATAAACGGTAACGGAGGAAAATTCAAAGATGGAGAGTTCAAGAGTGTCCTTTTCACTTCTTGCAATTGCAATTCCCTCTCGAGCTTTAGTTTCTTTATGAACGCACTGGACTTTGCCTACCACAGATAACCCACTACGAAAATATGAAAGAGACAGAGGCAGTAAGGCTCTGATATTGACATTTGCAAAGAAAGCCCCATGCTTTTGTCTGGGCATAGAAAATCCGTTGTGTGACCACAGCGATTTATCAACGCTGCTACCTTTTTGCCATCTAGATGAGAATGCGACTGTTTCTTTTTCCTCTTTGAATTAGCCATCCCAATGAGAATGCGCCTCTTTCTTTTTTCAATTTTTGGAGCACAAGTAGTATCAGACTACACATCAAGTATTGACAGGAAAACTTGCAACCGAATGGGCAAAGCTCTTTCCTGAGCTTGTTTCATCAGTCATTAAGTACACAATTTTTCCTTAGGGCAGTGTTTGTTGCACCCAAAATAACTAAAATTGTGACTTTTAAGTCAAGTTTTCAAGTTTGAAATTGTGATTTTATTGATTTCGGGCGGACACTGCATGCAACAAGTATTCCTTATACCTGAATATGGAACATAAGGTAATTTTCAAAGCTCTTATGATAAATGCGACAGGGGGTGCAAAAGAAGAAGATAATTACTCAAGCATAAAACATGACCTGGGAAGCTGGAATTCAGAACCAGTTAAATCAACTCAAATACCTTTCATAATCATCCTCAGTACACATTCCTTCTGATGAACCTTTCTAACACCTTTTCACCAAATAAATTTAAAATACAAGGCAAATAATACACGCTAAGTTATGAAAATAAATGGCTGCTCATACAACTTTTTGTGCTCAATGGTTATATTACATCAAGGATGGTTCTCTAAACCTGGTTGCCACGTGCAGAAGATATCTCAATTACATGCCCAAGCCATCGTATAACACAAGTCAAACAAAGGACTAATACATACAAAAGGGTGAAAACAAACAGAAACAACAATGGCATGAGCAGCACTCACCATCCCACTCTCACTGCATTAATCCAGTTGAACTCAGATGATATCTGCCTAATTCTCTGAACTTCAAATCTGACCTTCCAGCATAGAACAAAACTAGGCCACACATCCGATACGAAAAATACTTCAAAAGAGATGATAAAAATGAGAATTCTGATGCCTCCAGGTGGGTGCACGCTCTTCTAGGCAAAACATACCTCAAGAAGAAAGTTGGAACCTGCCACTGGGTTTTTTTCTTCTCCATCCCTAAATTTTGAAGAAAACAGCGTAAGACCTTTACTTTCAGGCAAGGCATGACATGCACAAAAGAACAATGAAGAAAATTTCAGGTCAGGGCAGGGTACTTACAAAGGCAGCATAATACACAAAGGTCAATCCCGCAAGAGCAACAAATGCAATTTGAAACACATTGTACCTGCAATACAATAATTAATACTCCAAAAAAAATTAGTAGAATAGGCATAACCAATCAGATTTAACCATTGTAACTCACTTGTACAAATATCTAATTCCACGAAGAGATTCCAGTGTGTGGCCAAATATTTCCTGTGCTGCAGTTGCTTGCGCATAGTATGCAAATGCAGTAGAGCAGAACTGAATCACACTGAAAGAGTAAAAACCAAAGTCAAAATGACATTCCATGTAATAATAGTAAGATGACTGTCTATGGCCACTGGGGCAGAATTAACTATTTCTTTTAAGGTATTTCTCACCATTGCATTTTGACTGATAGGGAAGGAAAAAAAAAGGTGGGGGTAGAAAAGACCTTTGACATCTTATCTTAAAAGCTAATAATTTAAGAAAATGCTGTTTCAATACTGTTACACCATGAAGAGGGTTAAAAGCAATACATTAAATTGTTTCATGCTACACAAGTTAAACAACAATGGGTCGGGTATGGATCTTCTACAAACTAATCAGGGGTCAAGCACACATGTTCTTCTCTGCTTTTCTAACCTATCCAAAAACATACTCTCTATCACCTCTTTAATTTATATGTCCTTTCTTTCATGGTACACAAAATAAAACACTTAAAAGATAAGTGGGGTGACTTGTGGCAGAAAGATTCATAAGACCAGCTTTCCGTTGAGTGACTTGGTCAAAAAACATCACCTATTTTGATCAAACGCCGCCCTATACTAAATTATGACCCAGGCTATTTAAAATATCAAGAGAATGCAAATGAGAACTGCAAAGGATCTAAGATGCTAACCTGATGGAGCAAAGGAGAATAAGACCGACATTAAAGAGAAAAGAGTTCATAAGAGTAGCTCCCCATCTGTGAACAGATTAATTCAATCAATGAGTGATCACTAGTGTCAGCCTACAGCAACAAACAAAAAAAACAAAAACAAAATGCCAATTCTACAAAAATCCATTACTTCATGGGGTGAATCGTAACGAAAACTAATCTCAGACCAAGCATCATTGCCCCAGCAATCACCGCAAGCAGAAGGTAAAAGCAGAAGAAAGCAAAAGCTACAGTACCCAGAAGACCTGATCAAGTAGCAGAGCATATAAATTAAAATAATACTCAGCACTGTCCAGCTTGATGAAAACCTCATTCAGAAAATATAAATATATATTTCCAAAGTTACCCCAGACACTGTCCAGCTTGATGAAAACCTCATTCAGAAAAGGAGACAGAGGAGGACTAATCAACAAATAAATGACAATATGTGCAACCCAAGCCACTGAAACAATCAACCTGATAAACGAGCAGATAGAATTATTAGGTTGAATAAGACTTCTCATGGACCAAATCATAATACTAGATGAACTTCAAAATCATGCATAATAATACTATAATAAATATATAAATAACGGGCACCTATATCACATCCAAAAGAAATAAGCAATCATCTAAAATCCACTTCATCTAAATGGTGGCTATAAAACCCATGATCACACGACCATTCTAGGTAAATCCTTACCTACTAAGTAATCCATCAAAGCTACCTCACACTTAAATTTTAGTTACATATTGGTTTCCCCTCAAAACAATCAGTGGTTCATCATGGTATTCATCAAAATAATAAAATGTCTAATATCAGTACTTACCCTAAAATTCCCAACACAAGTTTTGCCAAGTACCCAAGAACAGTCATGGCCCAAGAAGTCTCAGCCTGTAGTCAAGACATAAATTACTAATAGGAGGAGGAAATCAAGTGCAATAGGTCACATAGTTGACAACCATCACCTTTTCTCCTTGAGGGTACATCTCTTCAAGAAGCTTTACATCTTCTTCTAACCGGAGCACCTCCTGCAAGATTCCCAAGCACAATATAAGTTTCAACAGCCCAAAAGAGGGAAGAAAGTCCTTAAAAAGTTCAGTATGAATAAGATTTCTCTACCACAACTAGAAAAACATGCATCTAATCCTCATCACCAAAGATTGGGGATTCTCAAGGACCCAAACATGATATGTGGAACTTAGTGCATGCATATAAACCGAATACCAGGTGTGAAACAAACTTTTATGAAAGTAAAAGATTCAACTATACCTTTTCTACTGCCTTTACATTTTTACGCCACTTTCTACCCTTAGAACCACTTCTTTCTTCTTGATGGAGTGAATCAGCTGCCTTCTTCAATTCTTTTGCTTTTTTACCTAGTTCAGTTGCTTCCTGCAGTGTATTGTATAGCAACCATCGCATGAAATTACATACAGAAGGAAAAAAAAAGAAGAAAAAAAAAATTGGGCATATTATTAATCTATATGATACAAAATCAAGAAGCACCTTGATATACTGTGAGCGAGTGATAACAGCCTTTGGACGCCTGATGAATGAAAATATAAGTCCTAATGGCAGGCAAGCGATACCAACGCCCCCAAATATCTGGATATGTTACGAGGCATAGTAAATTTTTTATTTACAGTAAGTAGAGAAAAAAAATATAGAAAATGAAATGATCTTTAGATAATTCAATAGTTACAATGGGGGGAGGGGGGATTTGAAGCTGGACATCTCCATTTGAAACCCCAGGAGATGCCAGTTGAGCTACAACACTCTTGGGCTAGAAAATGAAATGATCTTGCTTTAAAAAAAATAAATAAAATAAATAAAAAATAAAATAAAAAAGATGGTTTTGATCAGATTTGTTTCTGAAGACCATTGATATAGTAACACCACTTGCAGATAAAGCATCAGACCTTTAATGAGATACTTAACATCACAACTCACCTCTCAGCCAATTATAGTTATTAGATACAGAAGTTTTTTTTATTTTGGATAAGTAAGTTTTGCCAAGAGGAGGGGAAAAGGAAGAACCAGAACTAGTAACCTCACTTCATGAGGCGTGCCCCCCAGTTGATCGGGCTACCTCTTGTCTAGTGCCAACTTTTAAGATTAAATCTATGTGTAACAACTAAAAAGTAAAAACTTTCAAAGTTTTCAACAATGAGCCTACCGCGAACAGTACGGATCCGACAATGGTAGCAAGAGCAACAACATATTCTGGAAAGGTAGTGCGCATAGTCCATGTTTTCTCTGATGAAGCACTTGCAGAATATGCAGAGCACTGTAAGAAGTGGAAGAAAACACGGGAAAAAAATTGAATGAGAACGAGAACAATTAACTTCACCAAGCAAGCAATATGCAAAACTATAATGTAAATCTTAACAAAATCGAACAGAAAGAATGGTTTCTCAAAATAATACAATTATTCATAAGTTGGTTAATTGAAACAGAACCTGGCGTGCACCACTTATACACGGCTGAGAACTGCTGAAGTCCCACGAATTAGGAAAGCTAGTTGTGGATGAAGAAAGGTGCATAACAGTGAAGTCCACCTTTCCAATTAGCCCTAAAATATCATCATGGTGTAAAAATGACAGTTGGTATGGGATTGGCAGTAATCCACACACACCTTGAGAGGGTGAAAAACTATATTATGAAAACTAAAAATTATATCAAAATCAAGAAAACATTGAGGGGGCACCCTTTTCTTTTGTAGGGGGGGGGGGGGGGGGGGGGGGGGGAGATGTTTTAACTAACAGATAATTTCCAAGAAACAGTTCATCAATTCCAGCCTTAAACATCAAATATAACTCTATAGACAAAATCAACTACGTTATATTCTTGAAAAAGAAGATTATCGCATGGGTTTAAGTTCACTGAATCTATTAATGGGATGGTAAATCATTTCAGAAGGATACTAAGAGACAGAGGAAAAACTAGAAGAAGAGGAAAATCTTCCAATAAATCAGACCTATGAACTTACTGCATTTAGCATTTTGTTTGTATGCTCAGCATTAGCTAATAGTCAGATGCATGCCATGACGACTCACTGGACTGTCATCAAATATGTAAGGGTATTAACCTGTGCTAGAAAAAGAACTGTGTTAACATGCTCCTAAATCAGTCAACCTTGATTTAAATCCTTAACTGTAAATAACTTCTGGTTTCACTTATTTCACCCAAAAGCTATTCCTTTGATGCTCCACTCTTTAATTATAAAACTTTTCACCATATTTAATGTGTAACCTATGACAAAGAAAAATTAACAGTCCCCATCATGTCTTAGAGAAAGTATTTTTTCTAAGTTATCCAAAAAATTCAACCAATGGTTTATATATAGAAGAGTTCGGGTCTTAGTGTTATGGCAAGTGCCTTCCACCCAAAGCAGCATGTCATGGCTTTTGAGTATGGGAATCAGCCTCTCGAAAAAAAAGATTGGGGGGTTCAGGCTTCCTACCAATAACCTCTCCCAAACCCAATAGAAGTGGAAGCTTTGTGCATTGTGTACGACCATTTTATTTTATAAAGATAGACTCTCCGTCCTAATTCCTATGACAATAACATAGCTCTAGAGGGACCTCCATAAACGACTATAGTCAAATGAAAATCACAAAGAAACACATAAACGACTACCATTTAGCAAATGAACACGTATTTAAATGGTGGAATTTCCTACATTAGAAAGCTAAATTAAGCTGCCACACCCTTAACTTGACACCAATTCATGATAATTTCAAAACCTAACATTTTTAAAGTGAAACAAAATGCATTGAAACACACACACACACACACAAAGATAATCCAAATTGAATTGTTCAAATAACAACCTACGGTACTAGAGGCAAGAACTTTTAAATTTCCAAAATGCAATCCATATATGATCAATGTAGCTCGGATCAAACACCAGATTTCGCTCTGAACTAACCGTATAAAATTCCGAGCACGAGACCGCACACGATCGCCGTAGTCCCCACCCAAAGCAACGCGCTCGTGATCCTCTTACCAACAGTCCTAAAATTGAAAAACAACAAATAACAATTATCAACAGAAATTTCTTATAAGAATGAAAATTATTGAAACCCTAGAAGTACCTACTTGTCCTGGTCGCCTTCGTAGTAGAACATAGCGAAGGGGATAATGAAGAAAACGAGCACGGCGTCGAGAATATAGATTGCGAGCCAGAGATCCTTCATCGGGAGCGTGAGATTGCACGCACCATTGTATATCGCGTGCTGGCAAGCCTGCCGGTTCGCCACGTCGGCCGGTAACATCAGAATGGAGATGGCGGCGACGGAGAGCCCCAAAACGACGACGAATTTGGGGAAGTAAGCTTGGTTCGCATCGTCAGGGTGCTGGTAATTGACGAGAAGGTAGACATTGAAGATGAACACGATTATGCACACAACTACCGCGACGATTACCAGAGCGAGATTGAAATCTCCCATCGAAATCGAAGAGAGAGAGATTGAGAAATTAGGGTTTCCTCTTTTTTTTTTCTTATATAATTTTTTTTTTTGGGGGAATGTGGCTTTTGGTAGATCTGAATCTTTCTGCTCTCCTTTTTTTTTTTTTTTGAATTTGGAGAAAGAGAAATGGGGAAAGCTCCGGTGAGGTGGTTTGTTGGGGAGGGCGAATAGGTTTGACGTGTGAAATTGTGAAATTACTGTTTCGTCCTTTGAAGAATGGTTTGATGGCGTTGTAGTGTGATGGTGATGGGGGGAATTTTGGTTTGGGTATTACTAGAAAAAGGAAATTTTGTCTGGGACAAACATTGTTAACAGGCTGTCAAGGCGAGACGAGTGGGCTTTTTGGGTTTCAACGTTGTGTCTTGAGAGTTTTGAGACTTGTAGGAAGCGAGCTCGGCCTAATCAGAAGAAGTTTACCTCCAAATTGGTTTTGAGGGAAATCTTCTCACTAATTAGGTAACAAATAATAATGACAAAATTGTTTATATATGATTTTAGTTAAGGTTATGTTTGGTTTGGAAAAATGTATTTTGAAAAATAAACTATTTTCAAGCGTTTGATTACGTTGCTAAAAATACATTAAAAAAAATATTTTTAAGTCTTTAGCTGTGTTCTTGAAAATGCTATAAAAGACACATTTTCCAATACTTTTTTACATTTTATTATCTCTTGAGCGCATATATAATAATAACAAAAATTTAGACTAAAAAAATCATGATTGAAACTGACAGTGGCGGTGGTTAGCCACCAAAGACTGCGGAAGTTAGTAAGGGGTGGTGGTTGGGTGGCAAATAGTGAGGGGGGCATGTGTAGAGGTTCAATTGATAAGTTTTGGGTGAGGTGGAAAATTGTTTACACAAAATGAAAGTATAAATCAATTTTTGTCATAAATGCCTTTATTTTACAATCAACCGTAAAATCTTTCAATTGACCAACATTTTCCATCGCCCTAAATACTTGTAAATGCGAAAAATATTTTCCAAAAATCAATTTCCATTTAACCAAATATAACCTAAGTTATGTGACTTGTTAATTAATATGCATTTATAGTTTTATAAAGTTGAAAAAGATTTATAATATTTCCCTTTGAATTGAATTCTCCCTTTACTTTTAAAAAGCAATTTATAGAGCTTTTGGCATTCAGCGTCTAACCTTGGTTGGGGCATTGAATTTGGTTTATATCAGATCTTGGTGCCACATTATCAACTATCGTTACATGAGTTTTAGCTATCATGATAATAGTGGAGACAACAACGATCGGTATGCAAGAATCAATGGGCATAATCATTTACTCGGTTACTGTCATAGGGCATAATTTAATCCAAAGTTTTCAATCTTGTAATGTCACTAAGCTACCCACTTAAATGTCTATTTGAAAATTATTTATTTTCAGTAACTTATTTGTATTATTTGAGATAAAATGCAAAAAAACTAACTTATTTACAAAAAATCTAAAAGCTAAATTATTTGAAATAAAACTGAGACCAACAGTAACATGGGACTTGCAATGTTTTAAACAAAAATTAATTGGTTGACAAATGAAGACTTATTTTCAACTTATACCCAACAAACCCACACAAAGGAACACTCAAATTAGTTTGTGTGAATCAAATAAACACAGCACAATGTAAGCAGTCACAACAAGAATTGGCAAGCACAACACATACAAGTAAACACCCAACTTTATGTAAAAAAATTAAAAAATTAAAAAAAAAAAAAGAACAACCTTAAAGATTTGCCTCACCAAAACTTGCCTTAGCCTAACACACATATCCTACATGGCTACATAGGCTAAAACCCACAGTACAATGTTTCCCTGACAAAATACCCCCCAGTAGTATGTAGGCCATGCAACAAGGAGAACGTGGGTTGCATGGAAATTGAAGGGGCATGCCCAACAAAGAATGGGGATCATATGGAGGTGGTTATGGATACTATAGATGTTGGACAGAAACGAAAGGAGCGTAATCCGTTGGAGGAGATAAATATGGTTGGAGAGGCAAATAAAAAATTTAAGCATGAAGTAGAGGTAATGGCATTGGGGAAGGTAATGAAGCAACACTTGGGATCGGCGGCGGCGGCTGGGCAATCCCACCGAGAACAATGAGTACCTTAGTCTGGAACTGTCGGGGGCTTGGGAACCCCTGTACAATTACCCAACTTCAGAAAGTTGTTCTGGAAGAAGATCCTAGCTTAGTGTTCTTAATAGAAACTAAGTTTGAAGTGGATGAAATGGCTCGTATAAAAAGAAAGTTAGAAAGGCAACAAGGCTTGGTTGTTCCGTGTGTCAACCGAGGGGGTGTATTGGCTCTGCTGTGGAAATCATCCCTGAAGGTAGATATACAAACTTACTCCCCTCGTCACATTGACCCGAGGCTGGGGGTTCATTGCAATGGCAATTCATTGGGTTTTATGGGGAACCGATTACAGGAAAGAGAGGGGAATCATGGCGATTATTGGAACACTTGAGTGGCCGTCTGAATTTGCCATGGGTGGTAATGAGGGATTTTAATGAGATTATGTTTGCGGGTGAAAAGTTGGGGGGTAATCCAAGACCAAAGTGGCAGATGAACCAATTCTGTGAGGTGCTGAATAGGTGCCACCTTCGTGACCTTGGTTATATTGGCTCTGACTTTACTTGGAGTAGGAGATGGGGGTCACGGGGTTGGATTAGAGAGCGTCTTGACAGAGCTTTTGTCTCAACTAGCTGGGCTTCTGTTTTTCCCCAACAGAGGCTCCACCATGTTGCAGCCTTTACATCGGACCACTGCATGCTTCTGCTCAAATGTACTCAGACCAGCCAGAGGAGAAAGCGCAAACCGAAGTTATTCAAGTTTGAATCTATGTGGTTGAGGGACAACCAATGTGATGATTTGGTCGTTGATGCATGGGAATAGGGAGAGTGCATGGGGGGGTTGTACCCCCTTAATACATGCCTGAACGAGTGCAGGGATGCCCTCACACATTGGAATAAAACAACTTTTGGCCATGTAGGGAGGAAGATCTCAACTCTGAGGAAAAAACTACAAGTTTTAGAGAGCATTGGTGGGCTAGGGGTAGACATGGAGGAAGTTCATGAGACGAAGTTGGAGCTTAACAAAATGTTGTTGACCGAGGAGGTTATATGGAACCAACGGTCTAGGAACTGCTGGCTGAAGGCGGATGACAAGAATATGTCCTTCTTCCACACAAAGGCCTCTAACAGGCACCAACGCAACACAATTCAAAAAGTTATGTCTTTGGAGGGTGTTTAGCAGGAGGAGGAGGAGCTTATTGGCAAAACCTTTGTTGAATACTATGAGAACTTGTTCACATCCTCTAAGCCTGTGGTGAGTAGGGAACTGCTTGATGCCTTACACACCAAGATGACGGCCAGAACGAATGATATGCTGTTGCAGGAATTTAGAGCACCTGAGGTGGAGAAAGCTCTGAAACAAATGCATCTGTTGAAAGCACCGGGACCGGACAGTATGCCTCCTCTGTTTTATCAACACTTCTGGCCTAAAGTTAGTCCTGTTGTTATTCAAACTGTCTTAAATTTTCTTAACAATGGGGTAGCTCAGCCAAAATTCCATGAAACTCATATAGTGTTAATCCCGAAAACAAAGAACCCTGTGATAGTTATGGATTATAGACCAATTAGCTTATGCAATGTAGATTACAAGCTGGCCTCAAAAACGATTGCCAACCGGCTAAAAGGGGTGCTCAAAGAGGTAGTTGGGGAAACCCAATGTGCTTTTGTCTCGGAAAGGCTTATCACTGACAACGTTTTAGTGGCCCATGAGATCATGAATCATATTCACAGGAAAAGGAAAGGAAAGTATGGGGAGATGGCTTTAAAGCTGGATATGAGCAAAGCGTACGACCGAGTGGAGTGGGAATGCCTCCAATTAATCATGCAGAAACTTGGCTTTCATGAGCGGTGGATTCAGCTTATCATGAGGTGTGTGTCACTGATCACCTATGCAATTCAAGTTAATAGGGTTCCATGTGGTGCAATTCGGCCAACTAGGGGGCTGCGTTAAGGCGACCCATTGTCGCCCTATCTTTTCATCCTACTGGCAGAAGGTTTGTCGGCTCTAATCCATAGGGCAATCCAAAACAGAACCTTGAAAGGACTGGTAGCTTCAGCAAGGGGTCCGAAAGTGTCACACCTGTTCTTCGCTGACGACAGCTTGATTTTCATCGAGCCACCGTCAAGGAATGTCAGGAAATCCAAAGAATCCTACAAGTTTACGAAGCCTCTTCAGTTCAACAAATAAATCGGAGTAAAACGTCCCTCTTCTTCGGCCGAAACATTGATAATGCTACAAAAGAGTCAATCAAAACCATATTTGGAGCCCTGCTCATTAAGCCACACGAGTCTTATTTGGGCCTTCCATCCTTAGTGGGTAGATCAAAAACGAACTCCTTTGCTCAGCTGAAGGAACGGGTTGCCAATAAGCTGGCTGGGTGGAAGGAGAAGTTGCTCTCTAATGCCAGGAAGGAGATTTTAATTAAAGCAGTAGCGCAAGCAGTGCCGTCGTACACCATGAGTTATTTTCTACTTCCTAAGGCTTTGTGCCAGGAGCTTACAGTGATGGTGAGGCAATTTTGGTAGGGTCAAAAGAAAGATGAAAGGAGAATGGCGTGGATGAGTTAGGAGAAGATGTGCCTTCCGAAAGATCAAGGTGGTATGGGATTTAAGGACCTGGAGAAATTTAACCTTGCTTTGTTAGCGAAGCAGGGGTGGCGACTACAGACTAACTCTTCCTCCCTTTTTTATAGAGTCTATAAGGTAAAGTATTTTCCAGGATGTGACTTTATTGATGCAGAAATGGGCAGACAACCATCTTACAGGTGGAGAAGCATAATGGCTGCGCAGAACTTGATAAAAAAGGGAGTGAGGTGGCAGGTGGGGGATGGAGAGAAAATAAATATCTAGCGAGACAAGTGGATCCCCAGCCCGTGCACTTACATGGTCATCTCCCCAAAGTGTGATCTTCCATGTGGGCCGAGAGTGTCTGCTCTCATTAATAGTTCGACCAAAGAGTGGAAAGTGGACCTCATTAAACAGTGTTTTTTACCCCAAGACATGGAGGCCATACTTAGTATACCTCTGAGTGCACATAGAGCACAGGATAAACTCATCTGGACGGAGTCAAGAAATGGTAAGTTCTTAGTGCACAATGCTTATCGTCTAGCTCAAACAACACAGGAAGGAGGTGGCCAAGCGACAAGTTCGGATCAGTCGGTGGCTCGAAAAATTTGGAGAGGTATATGGAGCATGAAGGTCCCCAACAAGGTGAAACACTTCACATGGAAGGCATGTAGGAACATCCTGGCCGCCAAGGAAAATTTATGGAGAAGGAAGGTCACTCAAGATGGTATGTGCGACGAATGTGGCGATACGATTGAGTCGGCATCCCATCTCTTCTGGTTTTGCAAACAAGCGCAAGTAGTGTGGTCTCACAGTAAGCTTGTCCTGCCTTTTACCATCTCACAGTCATGGGAGTTTATTGATGTAGTGGGTCAGTTGCTGAAGTGGAAGGATGTCTACCCAAATATTATGGAAAGGGCCATGATGACATGCTGGGGGATTTGGAGGAATAGAAACGAGGTGAAGCATGGTGGGAAACGAAAAACTGGTGAGGCTGTGATTAAGTGCTCGAACTTCTTACTAGAGGAGTTCCAAACGGCGAATGAGGTACGAAGCAGGCAAGAAGCTCAGACTCTAGAGGTGGTGAGATGGACAGCTCCAAAGCATGGCCAATACAAGGTGAATTGCGATGCAGCGGTCTTCACTAGGAGTAGGGAGGTGGGTTTTGGTGTGATCATCCGTGACTGTGCTGGTTTGGTCATTGCTGCTTTAAGTAAGAAAGGGATTGGTCTTTCCGGAGCGGTGGAAGCGGAGGCAAAGGTGATGGAAGTGGCTGTCCAGTTTGCGAAGGATGTGGGGATAAGGGAAGCAATCTTCGAACGTGACTCACTTATTGTGAGTGGAGTAGTACAAGGCAGTGGTGATGTTCCTTCCTCGATCCAAAACATTGTCTGTGGAATTACACAGGAACTTCAAACTTTTAGAGTTGCAGAAGTGTCATATGTTAAAAGGCAGGGGAATGCCCCTGCCCATTTACTCGCCCAACATGCTTTGCATGTGGTGGACTATTTCACATGGCTAGAGGAATGTCCTAGCTTTATTGAGCACGTGTGTGCCCATGATGTTTTTCAGTTTTCTTCTGTTTGAATGAAGTGTGATTTTCCCATAAAAAAAAAAAAAGAAGTACCCCCTGTGCTTTTTAGTCTAACCCTTTGTCTTAGACATACTTGCTCACACATGTTGTTGAGCCCTAAAACAGCATAGGTTTATAGTTGCATGAAATACCATGACACATTGACACTCCTATATTTGCTGCCACATCATGAGAAAGTAGAAACTACTCTTTTTTTCTTTTCTTTTTTGGCTGAGAAGAGAAAGTAGAAACCACTACCTCTGTTTGATTTAACGAAGCTTGCAGGTTATCAGGAAAAAAAAACTCTTAGATGCACTGCCTACTGTCTTGGAATTTTTTGTCTTGCTGCTAGTACTTCCACAACTGCTTGGTAACTAACATCCTTGCTTGCTGCCACCTGTTACATGTGCATAGCCTCCTACACGTGGAAGGCTTGGCCAAAGCTACCTCTAAGTCTGACCAATATAGTCCACACAACAGTAGAGGGTAAAGGCTCTTGTCTAATCTTAAAAATAATACAAATTAATAAAAAATTAAAAATTAAAAAAGAAAAAGGTAAAGGATCAATTTGTTGTTTATGCAAAATTAAATTTTATGGCTACATGTGTTTACAATGTAAAGGTTCAACTTGCGAGGGAAGCACAATGTGTTTACAAGGTTCTGGTTTCCAGCAACTTATGCAAAAAGTTATGGCTACATTTGTTACATTGAATACTGATTACGATAAGAATTGTAATATTTATTATCAGGAATAAAATGCATATAATAGAACAACTAAATATATTCATAAGTTTGATTGTGAGTTGTAATATTAAAATAAAACTTAATATATATTTTAAAAAATATCTTAAGTTAAATTTAAAAATATCAAATATATATATATATATATATATCTTACTTATACAATTAAATTTCCTTAAATATATATTGCGGGGCCCGTGGGCCTGATAGCCTCAGCCCATCGTGTAGTAGGCCCAAGGCCCACGCCGAGGAAGGATGACCATCCGAGGCTAAATTAGAGAAAGACTCTTTTTTGGATCCACGCCGAGGACCTCTTCGTCCTCGGCATACTAAGGATAATTTTGGGAAGGGACAAGCCCAGAGCAAGCTGTCACCTCCACACTTAATGCATTCACCTAACCCCTCTGGCTGCATTAATGGGGATATAACCCCTTAGCAAGGCGATGTTGATCAGGGTGAACCACTTGAGTGCTGATAAGGCCTCTGATGGGACGGACGGTCAGAAGAAAGGCGAATGGATGATCAATAGATGGAAGAACGAGATAGGACGATGAAGACTATATAAGAGGAGCGAGTAAAGTAAGAAAGGGGGGAAAAAAAGAAAGAAGAAAAGGCCTCCTCGGTCCCCCAGTTGTAAATAATTCTAAGTATTTTTTTTTAATAAAAAAAAAGAGTTCATGCTTCGTGAATGTCGGCCAACGCCTAAATCTTCGATCTACTCTCTACAAATTTATTGTTGAGCATGTTGGGCTGAAAACTCATTCATACTCTGGGTCCAATCCAGGTTGAGTCCCTACAATTGGCGTCGTCTGTGTGGAGGATTAGTGCACTGGCCGGCGCACCAGGCGATTGTTCTAAGTGGTCGTTTTACAGTAGGTTGGCAACGTATCAAAAAAAAAAATCGCAGGAAAGTGGAAGATTCGACAGCAAAGAGAGAAAGCTTTATATTATTTCATAAATAGAAAAGTACAATATACAATCAGAGGCTCAGGCAGGCGTGTTTTACAAACAAATTTACAAGCTAATTCTACAATCAGGGGCCCAGGTGGACCCGTCCTAGAACTAGCTAGAGGGAAGTGTCAACCCGTTCCCTTATTGGCATCAAGAGAATGGGAGAACTTGACAATAAGAGGGCGGAAGGGGGCTGAGCCTGGCTCGCTTCAAGGCCACCAACAACTCCTTTCTCGGAGCAGCGGAGCTTGAACAAAGCGAGGAGCAGATGCAGGGGCTTCGGGACGCCCTCCCTCGTGATGTTCCCTTGATTCTCTCTAATTCTCACGAGCGTTGGCCGTTGGAGACGACAACACTCGAGCACCGCCCGTGACATGAATTCGCACGTCTCCTCCGTCGGGGGTGCGCTCCGAGGAGAAACATCAGGTACTTCAACGACATCCCTCCGGGCCACTGTGTATGGCGCCATCGGGCTTACGCCTAGACTCTGCCGCACCGGAAGCCCAGTGGGGGTTGCGGCCATAAGGCTCTTGGCACGGATGTCCTCACACCCGCGCAAAGCCACCCCATAGTTGCCAACTCCGGTCACAATTCTGACGGGGTTATTAAAGGGGCTTGGGAGCTGAAAGGGTGTGTTCTTTCTGTTTGTGTTGGGAGGTTCATGGAGTATGGAGAAACCATCCCCCGGAAAGCGTTATATAGAGGACGAGGGTTGGTGAGAATTAATTCATGCAGAATTCGAAAAGAGAGTTATCAGCTAGGCTAATAATGAAGCTACCAAATTCCAAGGGGGCCGTAGACTGTTGGACTTGTGTTAATTCACGAGGACATTAATGAAGGCGCGTCTCGCGCACCGAAGCGTCAAGCGTAGAAAACGAATAGTCAAGGGACACCTCGTGATTGAAGAGGAGGGGAACTTGAGTTGAAGGCGAGGTCAATGCCACATGTAAGATCAGAGTTCAAACCATCCCTGCCCAGAGCACCGTAGAGCTAACAGTCCTACCCGAGGAGAAACCGCTTCCAGTAAAGCGGTTCGAGGACATCATTATACCAAAAGTAAGGTTCTCAGAACCGAAGACAAGCTCCTTCCACCAGGAAAATAGAAGTGAGAGACAGAACCAAGGCATTGCATGGTCCTCAGACTCAAGCCTATGGGAAAACTAATCACATCATTATATCTGGGTATCAGACAGAACCAAGGTATTGCATGGTCCTCAGACTCAAACCTATGGGGAAACTAGATACTTACAGAAAAATAGAAGTGATAGACAGAACCAAGGCATTGCATGGTTCTCAGACTCAAGCCTATGAGAAAACTAAAATCACACCATTATATCTGGGTACTAGACAGAACCAAGGTATTGCATGGTCCTCGGACTCAAATCTATGGGGAAACTAGATACTTACAGAGAAATAGAAGTGATAGACAGAACTAAGGCATTGCATGGTCCTCGGACTCAAGCCTATGGGAAAACTAATCACACCATTATATCTGGGTACTAGACAGAACCAAGGTATTGCATGGTCCTCGGACTCAAACTTATGGGGAAACTAGATACTTACAGAAAAATAGAAGTGATAGACAAAACCAAGGCATTGCATGGTCCTCGGACTCAAGCCTATGAGAAAACTAATCACACTATTATATCTGGGTACTAGACAGAACCAAGGCATTGCATGGTCCTCGGACTCAAACCTATGGGAAACTAGATACTTACAGAGAAATAGAAGTGATAGACAGAACCAAGGCATTGCATGGTCCTCGGACTCAAGCCTATGGGAAAACTAATCACACCATTATATCTGGGTACTAGACAGAACCAAGGTATTCATGGTCCTCGGACTCAAACCTATGGAGAAACTAGATACTTACAAAAAAATAGAAGTGATAGACAGAACCAAGGTATTGCATGGTCCTCGGACTCAAGCCTATGGGAAAAANTAACATGTACTAACTTAATTTTGTGCAATACAGCAACAGTTGCCACTCGCCAACTTTCCAAACAAAAAAATTTATTATCCACAAGGACCACTGCATACAAAATCAACATTTTTTTTTTTTGTAAGTTCATACAAAATCAAAGGGTGGGGATGTAAAATAAGGCCAATGCAAGAAGGAACAGTGCACCAGGCCCAGCCTTGTTCAATTATTAATTTTGTTCTTCTATCATGAATAGCTACCACTGTACCACAAATTGACAAACACGCCAAAGAGGTGGAGAGTAGGTACATATATATCTTAATCATTAACACGTAATTTTGACCTTGCCAGAAAATTGCAAAGCTGCATACGACCGGAATCAAATCTAGGATAACTACGGGTTTGGAAGTTTTCAATTGATTTGGAAAACCCAAAAAAAAGACATCATAACAATTTACAATGTTTATCTTTAAAAAAAGTTATTCTACTTACACAAATATTTTACAAAATCTTTGACATAGTTTATTATGATTGAATAAAAATAGTCAAAAGGCTCGTAAAATAGGGAAAAAAAGGTTTTTATACTAAAATAGATATAAGTTTTTACACTTGGTGTGATTGCTCTTCTTATGTGAAAGACATATTACTTTATATATATATATATATATATTTAGGAGGGGATTACCATATATACACTTGTCCAAGTACAATGAATCTTTGGTGTAATTTTTTAACTTTTTTTTTTTTTTTTTTAATTTTTATAACTTTTCACATTTTAGACAGCGGGACATTGACATGCTCATATACAGTTCGTAGCCTTTGCATCATTTATAACAACAGAAACTTGTCTATTTATTACATAACCTTTTTTCTTTTTTTTCTTTTTTTTTTGAGAATGTTACATAACCTAATATAAACTATAAAAGTAGGTACTACTACAAATATCTTGGTTGTACATCATTCTCTCTTAACAGCATTGCAACAAGAAGTAGATATATCCAAACAAAAATCTGACACGAAGACCACGTCAATATATGTATATATATATATATATATATATGTGGGGCTCGTGGGCCTGATAGCCTCAGCCCATCGTGTAGTAGGCCCAAGGCCCACGCCGAGAAAGGATGACCATCCGAGGCTGAATTAGGAAAAGACTCTTTTTTGGATCTACGCCGAGGACCTCTTCGTCCTCGGCATACTAAGGATAATTTTGGGAAGGGACAAGCTCAGAGCAAGCTGTCACCTCCACACTTAATGCATTCACCTAACCCCTCTGGCCGCATTAATGGGGATATAACCCCTTAGCAGGGCGACGTTGATCAGGGTGAATCACTTGAGTGCTGATAAGGTCTCTGATGGGACGGACGGTCAGAAGAAAGGCGAATGGATGATCAACAGATGGAAGAACTGATTAACCACAGGAGTTTTGCTTTTCTTTTCGCAGATCTGCACGCCTTCGCACGTCATTTCCACTGGTCAACAAAGCGGATTTGGAAACCGTTCTTAGGACGGAACTTTTCCTGAATTAATCTAATAACCAGGTTAGAGTTGCTCACAAAATCCTCGGATGCGACCCAGCCCAGAAATCAGTTTCAGTTCTAAAGCACGTAATTAGAGCTCGTGACCCTCGGCTTAGGTCAGATTACCGTGGTGGAGGACGGTTTTGCATTTTCCGAGGGATCTCACATACCTGAAGGCATTCCGCTAGCAGGTCCATCCTCATCCCACCAAGTAACGGAAACCGAGGAAGGACAATCTAAGAAGGCAGGGGAGGTAGTTGAACTGAGCTCTTCTGAGGACGAATATAGTGTGTTCAACTTAGCTGATCAGTACGAGGATCCCTCTGGTGATCTAGGAGACCCTCATCTGTCCGAAACTGATCTCCGGTCCCTAAGAGTTGGTACTCAGGCCGAGATGGGTTTAAAAAGACAGCCCCAGACCAATCTTCTTGACCTGCTTAAAGGCGGCTCCAAGAAGGGTGCACCGGAAGAGTCACAGCCCAAGCCCTCAACACCTCTGCCCCAGATTTTAACTGTGCAAACCAGGTCATCCTCTGTCCTTACAGTATCAGACCCTCAGACCGAGTCTTATGATCCGAAAAGGAAGAGACTTTCCAAGGGTAAGGAGCCAATGGATGGGAGCAAATCCCACTCCCCGCCCGAGGAGGGTGGATTCCGCAAGCCTCCGAAGCAACTGGAGCTCGGTGGTCAACGGAAAGGTAGGAAGATCATCCAGCAGTCTGAGGCCCAAGCCTGGCTGCCCGTTGCCATGCTCCATGATCAACCCCTGATGGATGACGCATCGATACGGGAATCTCAAGGAGTTGAGGGGGCTCTCATAGCCAATGCCCTGGAGAAGTCTCTTCTCCTTCCCACTGACATGGCCGAGCTAAGAAATATGAGTGGGCTAGAGGTTGTCCTTAACCTTAAGAAATATCTAGGCATGGTGGGTCCCTTGGTACCTATTTACTTTATTTGAACTGTGTTACTTAGTACCTTCCCTTCTCTTTACGGAGTTACTTGTTTTTATTGGCAGGCTATCCAGGCTCTTTTCAGGTTGGACNATGGTCCTCGGACCCAAGCCTATGGAAAACTAGATACTTATAGAAAAATAGAAGTGCTAGACAGAACCAAGGTATTGCATGGTCCTCGGACTCAAACCTATGGGAAACTAGATACTTATAGAGAAATGAGAACGTTAGACAGAACCAAGGCATTGCATAGTCCTCGGACTCAAGCCTATGGGGAAACTAACCGCTCAGTTATATCTGCGTACTAGACAGAGCCAAGGTATTGCATGGTCCAAGGACTCGAATCTATGGAGAAAATAACTATCTGTAGAAAACCAAAGCGTTACTTAGAGTCAAGCTATAATACTGTCCTTAGATTTATATTTGAGGGATAACAGATGATCTTATAAGACTAACTCCAGAATAGAATACAAGTATTGAGCAGAATATTAGAGTAAAGCAAGTAAAAGAAAATATCCATAGTTGGAAGCAAAGTATTGAGTATTCAGTTCAAACAGAAAATATACAGTCTCCTTGCAACGCCACCGAGGCAAGAAACAAAATGAAATAAAAGAGAAAATAAACAGAATTATCCTATGTCATATGCCAGTCTCCCCAACTCAGTAGGCAAATTAACTCGATAGGCAGATCAAAAGGCTTTAGCCAATGCCTAAGGGCCTTGTCTCGGAGGGTCCGCGGGTATGGCCGGGGAGTCTGCAAGAGGTCTTGCCACGTCTTGGGGCATTTCCTGACCCTCGGTTCTAACTCCCCCCAACGCTCTCTGGGGTTCAACCTCCTCGGGTGGTTTGCCAGCTGAAGATGTAGCCTCGGCGGTCTTATTGTGGCTCTCACTCGCTGGTAATGCGGACCCCTCCTCAGGAGCAGTAGGGGCAGTCTCGCGAATTGCAATGGGGTAATATACCCTGTCCTCCCTCCTAAGGGCAGATGAGGCATCAACCCCTGCTTGGTTAAGGGCTTCATGCCAGGTCTCAGAACAAAAATGCTTGCACACTGCAGGAACTTGAGCCCGAAGGGTAGCTTCAGTCTTAGCCACCTCATCTGCGAAAGCCTCCTCCTCCGCCTGTTCTACGGAGCGCTTAGCGTCTATTTTTGCAAATACCGCCTCATCTTTGGCTTTCACAGCCTTGTCCCTGGCATACTCGGCAATACCTTTCTCATGGATTGCCTCGGCCAACTTTTTCTTCAGGTAGGCAATGTCCTCTTTGCCAGCTTGTAGGTGGCCCTCAACGTCTTGCAAGCGATTGGTCTGATCCTCAGCTTGCTTCCTAGCCGCGGCTAAGTCGGAAGCAGCAGTGTCCTTGGCCTTTGTCATCTCCTCCAGGTTCTCGGTCGCCTTTTTTAGGTCGGCCTCAGATCTCTTGAGGGTACTGGCAGCTTTCAAGAACTTGTCACGCTCTTGCGCTAAGGCGCTGCTCTGGCCATCGACCTCCTCGTCCAACCTGAAAAGAGCCTGGATAGCCTGCCAATAAAAACAAGTAACTCCGTAAAGAGAAGGGAAGGTACTAAGTAACACAGTTCAAATAAAGTAAATAGGTACCAAGGGACCCACCATGCCTAGATATTTCTTAAGGTTAAGGACAACCTCTAGCCCACTCATATTTCTTAGCTCGGCCATGTCAGTGGGAAGGAGAAGAGACTTCTCCAGGGCATTGGCTATGAGAGCCCCCTCAACTCCTTGAGATTCCCGTATCGATGCGTCATCCATCAGGGGTTGATCATGGAGCATGGCAACGGGCAGCCAGGCTTGGGCCTCAGACTGCTGGATGATCTTCCTACCTTTCCGTTGACCACCGAGCTCCAGTTGCTTCGGAGGCTTGCGGAATCCACCCTCCTCGGGCGGGGAGTGGGATTTGCTCCCATCCATTGGCTCCTTACCCTTGGAAAGTCTCTTCCTTTTCGGATCATAAGACTCGGTCTGAGGGTCTGATACTGTAAGGACAGAGGATGACCTGGTTTGCACAGTTAAAATCTGGGGCAGAGGTGTTGAGGGCTTGGGCTGTGACTCTTCCGGTGCACCCTTCTTGGAGCCGCCTTTAAGCAGGTCAAGAAGATTGGTCTGGGGCTGTCTTTTTAAACCCATCTCGGCCTGAGTACCAACTCTTAGGGACCGGAGATCAGTTTCGGACAGATGAGGGTCTCCTAGATCACCAGAGGGATCCTCGTACTGATCAGCTAAGTTGAACACACTATATTCGTCCTCAGAAGAGCTCAGTTCAACTACCTCCCCTGCCTTCTTAGATTGTCCTTCCTCGGTTTCCGTTACTTGGTGGGATGAGGATGGACCTGCTAGCGGAATGCCTTCAGGTATGTGAGATCCCTCGGAAAATGCAAAACCGTCCTCCACCACGGTAATCTACCTAAGCCGAGGGTCACGAGCTCTAATTACGTGCTTTAGAACTGGAACTGATTTCTGGGCTGGGTCGCATCCGAGGATTTTGTGAGCAACTCTAACCTGGTTATTAGATTAATTCAGGAAAAGTTCCGTCCTAAGAACGGTTTCCAAATCCGCTTTGTTGACCAAGTGGAAATGACGTGCGAAGGCGTGCAGATCTGCGAAAAGAAAAGTAAAACTCCTGTGGTTAATCAATCAAAGCGGATATGCAAAAAAAAAAAATATATATATATATATATAATAAATAAATAAAAATACTGAAACCTAGATTGTCTCCTACTTCGGATACCCTACCTGGCTCCCCCTCTACTGTTGGGCAGTGAAGACCGTTATGCCACTCCCCCGACACTATGAGGAAATCTTGAGTCAACCCCTTATTAGAGTCAGGAAGGCACTGGATAAGTAGGACCCTGTCATCCCTCGTCTTCATATAGTACGTCTTACCCCTCAGGTGATGAAGGTTGTAGCACCAGTTTACATCGTGGTGAGTCAGTCTCAGCCCCATTTTCTCATTCAAGGTATCGACACATCCTAATATCCTAAATACATTCACGGCGCACTGGGTAGGAGCCAGACGGAAATGCCTAAGGTAACCGACAGTCACTGACCTCATAGGGATTCTCATCCCTCCCTCTACAAAGGCGACTATCGGGATCACGACTTCACCCTCTTTCCTCTTAATGTACCACTCCCCTTCTTCACAGTACCTCAAACTTACATTATTGGGTATCCCATAGTCAACAATGAATTTGTTCATCATCTCGTCAGACTCAACCAACTTCTTAAACTTACCCATCCCCCAAGGACGACTAAAGGTTCCAGAAGAAGAAAAAGAGGAGTAGAATCAAAGAAAATTTGGGGTTACCGGGAGAAGAAGACTTACAGAAATATGACGATTCTCTTCGGGCAGTGTGTAAGTTGAACCAGATTCAAATTATATGCATCAATGGTCGTAAGCGCAAAAATGAGGAAACCAGGCAGTTCAAACAAGTACTTATACTCCCCCTTAGGTTCCCCAAATGTAACCGCCTGCCCATAAAAGCAGGAGATCCCCACCGAACAATTACCATCACACCGTTGAAAGTGAGAAACGTGGAGCCGCCAAAATTTAATGTGGGCACACACTGAGTCTTGAAACGCCAAAACGTACATCGGGCAGTTGAAAAGTCGCCAGCATTAACGCGGACCGAAGTGGGGCGATTCGTCTAGAGGGCCCATAGATATCAAAACCCTCCTCTCCATCCGAGGGAACGTGCAGCAGGATTTTGAAGGGCTATTGTGGGGCCCGTGGGCCTGATAGCCTCAGCCCATCGTGTAGTAGGCCCAAGGCCCACGCCGAGGAAGGATGACCATCCAAGGCTGAATTAGGAAAAGACTCTTTTTTGGACTTACGCCGAGGACCTCTTCGTCCTCGGCATACTAAGGATAATTTTGGGAAGGGACAAGCCCAGAGCAAGCTGTCACCTCCACACTTAATCCATTCACCTAACCCCTCTGGTCGCATTAATGGGGATGTAACCCTTTAGCATGGTGACGTTGATCAGGGTGAACCACTTGAGTGCTGATAAGGCCTCTGATGGGACGGACGATCAGAAGAAAGGCAAATGAATGATCAACAGATGGAAGAATGAGATAGGACGATGAAGACTATATAAGAGGAGCGAGTAAAGTAAGAAGGGGGGAAAAAAGAAGAAGAAAAGGCCTCCTCGGCCATGGGCCGAGGAGCTTCCCCCAGTTGTAAATAGTTCTAAGTATTTTTTTTTAACAAAAGAAAAGAGTTCATGCTTTGTGAATGCCGGCCAGCGCCTAAACCTTCGATCCACTTTCTAAAAATTTATTGTTTGGGCTTGTTGGGCTGAAAACCCATTCATATTCTGGGTCCAATTCAAGTTGAGTCCCTACATGTATTATTCAGCCTTAAATTTTAAAAATGATATAATATTGCACCATCCCAACAAATGCACCAGATTTTGTGTTATCATTTTATTTCACTCTTCTACAATGTAATACTCCTATACTCTTTTAGGTATTTTGCAATAAAGACAATCTAAGATAGAAATAATATACATTGATACTTTTAATTGATTTAAAAATAAAAATAATAATAATAAAAAGTCATACAATCTCTTTAAAAAAAATCAATTTATGCATAGAACATTTGAAAAAAAAAATTGAGTATATTAACATTTAATTTAATACTTCTAAGTTAAATTAATTTTTATTATTTTTAAGTAATCAAATGATTTTTTTTGATATCTAAATTTAGATTAATCTTTTAATTTCAAATACAAATTAATATATATTAATAAATTTTATTTATATGTTTTATTTGTGTGAAATATACTTATAGTGAACACAAATTATAAAGTACTTTAAGCAAAACACTGATTATATTAACTCTAAACCTAAACATGGAAAAATAAATTGCAAATAGGCACAAAAAATAAATTATCTTACATTCACATCATATAAGGGAATCAAAATTTTTTATTTAATCAATTAAATTTTTTTCATTTATATAAAATAATTTTATCTTAACTGCCGCATTAATGGGGATATAACCCCTTAGCAGGGCGACGTTGATCAGGGTGAACCACTTGAGTGCTGATAAGGCCTCTGATGGGACGGACGGTCAGAAGAAAGGCGAATGGATGATCAACAGATGGAAGAACGAGATAGGACGATGAAGACTATATAAGAGAAGCGAGTAAAGTAAGAAAGGGGGGGGGGAAAGAAAGAAGAAAAGGCCTCCTCGGCCATGGGCCGAGGAGCATCCCCTAGTTGTAAATAGTTCTAAGTATTTTTTTTAACAAAAGAAAAGAGTTCATGCTTCGTGAATGCCGGCCAGCGCCTAAACTTTCGATCCACTCTCTAAAAATTTATTGTTTGGGCTTGTTGGGCTGAAAACCCATTCATATTCTGGGTCCAATTCAAGTTGAGTCCCTATAATATATAAACAGAGACCTTATATAGGAAATCATGAGGTTCTACTATATGACGCAATCTTTGAAGTTTTCTTTATTTAGGCTTTTGAATCAACGAAGTTTACATTTATATCAAAGTATTAGTTCATTGAATTAACCATTAGAGTAAATGCATATATTAATTATCTATAGTTGTATATTAATTATTTATATTAAATGAATTTATATGATTATTTTTATAAACTCTATATAAGAGATAATTTTTAGTTGGAATAATAATAATAAATTTAGAATATGACATTCTCACTTATGTTTAGTTGCTTTGACAACAATTAACACAAAAGCCATAAAAAAATTATATATTTGTGAATTCACTAAAATTATTCTTAATCTTTTAAATTTCCTAATTCCTTTCAGTCACATGTGATATATATATATATATGTGTGTGTGTGTGTGTGTGTGTGTGTGTGTGTGTGTGTTAGAATAAATATATTTATTTTGCTATAGCATAATGAAATTTTAATATCATTTTTCTAAGATTTATACGAGAAACAATATTTTTTTTTAATGCGAGAAACAACTGAAACACTATATCATGCAACAATTGAAGCTCCAACAAAAATGGGGAAAAATTAGTAATACACAATCAAGAATGTAAAAAATAAAAAATAAAAAATAAAAAAATGAATGATATATGCATTTTTTTTATTAGGCATGAAGCATGCTTATCAATATTAACCATTATATCATGCAATCTTAATGTCTTTTTATTTTCTCTATAAAATAACTAAATATTACAATTTTTACAAGGAAATTTATTGAAATTTTTTTATACATCGATAGTTGGGGGACTTAAATTATGAATGTCTCTATTAGAAGCTACAAAATTCTTGGTAAAACTTATTGAAATATTAGAGAAAACTAATAATAAATTGCACCGCACATCGTGCGAGAATTCAGCTAGTTGATTTGAATTTGTAAGAAAAATGATTCATCATATATTAGAAGTCTATCAACCTCATCAGACGGATCAACAGAAACTTGCCAAATTACCGAAGTATTTACAGGCTTCCCCATGGTTGCATTCAATGACAAGATCATTATTGCAAATTGAGGCAGCATCATCACCCAAGAATAAATAATTGTCTTAATATTATTTCACTCGTATAATTATACCAAAGAACTAAGATATTAGCTCTATGACAAGTTAGTGAAAGATCAAAGATCAGTTCGTTGGTAAGGGCAAACAAATCAATAGGAAACTCTTGCATCAAAACTAAGCTTCAAAATTTTGATCTGTTCTAGAATAATACTTTGGAAAGGAGAAGACTGCATCATTATTTTGTATTTTTTTTGCTAAGGATAGCCAATTCTATACGCTTTTCAGAAAAGTTATAAATAAAATAAAGAAAAATTCTTGAAATCCAAGTCAAAAGAGATCGATTAATCAATTCATGACAACTAAAGTCATCTAGAATTAGTCTCTCCAAAAATTGAGGATATGATTTTCTACCCGCCACCTTCCCTAGACTATGTTTGTGCACGGGGCACGACTTATAGTTATTTTGCTATTAAAACATGGGAGTGTGCTAGAATAAGAAATATACTTGAAATTACACCCCTCTTGGACAAAATCGCTTCCAGCCAATTTTCCCCCCAAAAAAAAAATTAATGTTTAAATTATAAACTCTAAAATTCAACGTGGTTATTATCTACACCATGAGTTTTCGTCCAATCAATAGTAACCACCGAAAAGAAAGACCCACCAAATGCAAGTAATGCTCTATTTGATTCGATAGAAAATCTTGTGTAAAGATAGTTTTTTGTGTTTTCCAGTGTATGGTAACATTAGAAAAAATTATTCAAATGAAAACTATATTTGGTTAATTGAGAAAGTAAAGCTTATTTTTAGAAATTGTTTTCCACTAATTTTTTTTGGAAAACAACTTTACCTCAAAATAAGGGAAGTTAAAGAGATTGTTTTTCAACTCATTGAAGGTTGCTTCCAAACATAAGAAAATGAGGTAGTTTTATGAAAAATACTATTTGAAAGATGGCTCATTTTCTAAAAAATATTATTGCCGAAATAAACAGGGCTTTAAGATCATTTCCAAGCTGATATCATATGACTGGAGGACTAATTCAAATGTCATTTGTTTCTACCAGAAACTACTACTATCATTCTCGTAATTCTCACAACCCCCCACCCCAGAAAAAGGCACCAGGTATAAGGAGAACTTTAGTTGAATTATTTTCAAAGTTCTATCTGTGAAAAAAAAAAAAAGCTTAGGCTCTGCATTAATGAAAACCACCACTGGGGAAAGCACAGAATTATGTGATTACCAACAAAAAGACATTGAAGTTTTTTTGAACAGGCTGCAATTTATAATATTACTGAGCTAAAGCCTTTATAAAAATCTTCAAATATTTCATACATCAGTTACTGAAATTCAACGAAATTTTAAGTAGATTACATTTCAGTGCACAACAACCCTACCAACAGAGACATTTTCCTTGAGAAACTGCTTCACCACATCTTTGTTTTGAGCAACTGTCAAACTAACAGAAAGGAAGTAGTCACAAAAGAGGAACATAGCATAATTGTGTGTTCATGTGTGTGGGTTTCTTTCTTTCTTTCTCTCTCTCTCTCTCTCTCTCTCTCTCTCTTTTTTGGATTTGGGGGGTTGGGGCGGGTTCTTTCTTTCTTTCTCTCTCTCTCTCTCTCTCTCTCTTTTTTGGATTTGGGGGGTTCGGGCGCGGGGAGGGGGGGTGGTTTAAGCTATCATTTCTCTCTGCATCCAATACATGAAGCTGAAGAGTTGTCCAGCTCCAATGTTTAAATTTTTGGATATGCATAATTGACCCTTCGTGTGTGCACTCCGAATCTACAAGGACCTGAATTTAACTCCAGCCAGTCATCAGCATTTACAAGGCATAAAGATCCATAGCTCAGATAATTCTACAGACTTAAGTTTGCAATTTACCTTGTCATAACCTTGGCTTGAAATCTCACTGTCACAACCAGTTTGATAGAATTCACTTCTTGTAAGTTCAACCACACCAGAATGGCTCCCATAAATATAAGTTCTGGATGTTAAGACCCCAGGACTAACTGCAAAGTAACAGTTTCCTTGCTTCAGTTTCTTTTTTTCCCTTTCTTTATATGGTCTCCTGGACGTCCACTCCCTGACTGCATCTCCCTTTTCTTCCAGTGCAGATTCACCTGTAAAGTACAATACAGAATGAGGACACATGAAATTCTAGACAATCACTTTTAGAAATCTCAAAGGCCAGGAATAAATTCAAACCTGTAAAATGTCTCTTTACATGATCACTTTTTTCCTTTCTTTATGTAAATGTATCAAAACTACTTCCATGTTGATTACATGATTTTGATTCTGAATGAAACCCCACGGGGAGGAGGGAGACTGTTGTTCCATCACCAACAAAGAGTCAGCATCAATCACCCAGCGTAAATTTCTGGAGCATTGTTCTACAAGCCGCTAAATGATGTCTTGCAACATCAATGCCTGTTACAAAATCTGAATCACCAAGAAGGTCTGATATCATACAAAGTTTAGTGCCTGAAGATTCAAGAATCATGAGAAACAAATCAAACAATACCCCAAATACAATAGAAAACCTGAACCAGATACTCTTCACAGAACATATCAGAGAAAATTAATTCTCACTACAGGGTGGACATTATATGAAATGTTCTTATTTATCAACACTTTCTGGTACGGAATAGGAAGAGTTAACAATTGGGAGAGTTAATCCTTGAATCCATTCCCTTTCACCATACAACAACAAAACCTTAGTTCCAAAACTTATGGAGCTGGCTCATTCCCTTCAACCATATGTTAAACCTTTACTAAAAAGGTTGAACCCCAATGCACAAATCTTAAGCTGCCTTACCCCCAATTTTTTTGGAGGGGTTGATTCCCAAATTGAACCTGCAACATATCGCTTTGGGTGGAAGTCACTTGCCCACACTCAAACCCAAGACCTATTGCTTTAAGTGTAAGGCACTTGCCATTGCTAGTAACATTCTTAGGATGTCTTTTAATTGTCTAGTAATATGATTATGATGTCTACGATGGTGTACCCACACTGAAAACTTAGTGATGAAAAGGTACACTGGAGAGAGAGAAATCCAAGCCAATCCTTTGAATGGGAAAGCAAGATCAAGGTCCCAAGCACTAGCAGAACACATTGCTTAAAATCAATCACAGTTGATTTGGTTAACAACTTGTTAGCTAATATCTGTAAGAGAGAACATTCATAAAAGAATTTCCATATTGGTGAACAATAAAATATTTCCAATATCATTATTGTACTTTTACTATACAAGTCTATGGCTACGAAGAATTGTGAAAAGTAATAGACTATCTTTTCTTATTGTTTTTCTTTTTCTTTCCTTTTTTTTCCTCAATCAACATACAATTAATCCAAATGCTTTCCTTAACCAGGCAGCCATCAACTACAACCCCTTGGGCAGTCAGACAAGAACCCAATGGACATCCATCCCAATCGCTACCCCACCAATTGAGGCTAACATGCTCCATCCCCAAATACAAGTATAACACTACTCCCATGAAGGCTAATCCAGCATCAAATGCCCCGGATAGCACATAATTGTGACGGCTCCACCAGTCACAATAATACCTATAAGCAACAAAGCCTGAGGCAAATCCAATAAGAATCCAACTGGTGTAGTTGACAGCTGGGGCTGGGGGCATGTTGATTGTTGCCCCTAAGAGCACAGGCATAGTGATAAGTCTAATCCAATGCTTGTCTGGTGAGACTTTGTGTGCCAGCCAAACTAGGACAGGAGCTATAGCCCCAGCTAAGAAAAACCAGTTGATAGCAAAGTAGTAGCCAAGATCTCCAAAAATTCTTCGAGGCCCAATCAGACCCCAGATGACAGAAGCATCATAGAATACGTGATCACCAGGGCAAGTCCATGGGCTGCCTGCCGGAAGCAACGCCCTGTCGCATATGTTTGGAACTGTGTCCATTAGCCACCATGCAGTTCTCAAATGCACAAATGCTGCTATTATAGTACCTACTACCTGATAAGAATTATTGCTATGGTAATTAAGGAACGAGAATAAATATAAATAGATGACTATCATTTTACTAAAAGTGACAAAAGCCCATTTCCATTTCTAGTTGTGAAGAGGAATGCATAGGATTCTAACCTGTGCCATGAACATTGCTCTTGGAGGAATCTTCATGTAATGACCAAGCTTGAAGTCTTGCAAAAAGGTGATCCCCTGTTTCATACTTATGTAGCCATAAACTTTAAAGCATATGTTAGCAACAGGATATCCTGATCCCCTATGATATACTCGGTGATTACATTCAAGGTTGGCCTCTGCTCAAGAGTGAAAGATATGCTGTGTTAAAGTTAGAAGACTAACAAAATCATGCAGTAGATGTGGTACTCGTGCACAAGCAATATAACAATGCTTGTTGAATTTAAAATTTACATATAGGATGAATAGATAGACACCATTTTAACTTTCCATGAACTTCTAATTTTGATAATAGTGAGTGAACAGAGCAATAAAAACACCCTAACCCTATACTCATATGTGAATATGGTTGTGACAGAATACTATTAAAAGTAAATGCAGAATTTGTAAAATACTGCAGAGACATACTTGATTTGTTGTGGCAGTTATGACTCCAACACGAAGAGTGAAAAATAAGGCAAGACTGCATGCTAGCAAGATGCCCCACCATTGGAGTTGATCATTGTAATACTGGAAGGAAAATATGGTTGCCACAATGTTAACCAAAAGGAGACACAGGAACCACCATTGAGGAACTTGCTTATATTTTCTCATGAGCTTTGTGTGCACATCCATTTTCTTCTCTTGGAGGGCAGAATTGCTTAGCTGCCTTATTTTGCTACACCCTTGAAAGTATCAGCAACTTCCCAAATATACTACAATGTACAAGGCTATATGCTAGTTCACCCCGACCTAGCTGCCTCTCTTTGATTGCACTGGCTTGATGTACGCATTTGAGGTGTTTTGAGTTACAAGCAGAAAAGTTCAAATTTACTCTTCGTGAGGACTGGATTAACATAATTAAAGGTGATTAACATGACATAGTTACAAAGTTCTTTGGAAGATACTTATCTGATGATTCCTAATACATATAGGTGATGACTACATCTTTGTCAATTTAGAAAGCCACTCCATATTGCACATACATGTACAAACATATAGTCAGATGCTCTTGCAAAACAGTATCAACTTTACAATTGTTTTCTTAAATGAAAAATAACCTTTTGAATTTATCCAAGTCTCCATTTCCTTCGGATGTTACCGTTACAGAGATATCCTAAAGCATATCCATACAGTCAGTTTTGGCAAAAAAGTTAAAAGTCATTAGTAGGTGCACGTCTTATGAGCAACCAACGCCCATCTAACAACAATCAGGAAACGATTCATTGCAAACTTCAAATGAACTATTCAAGCAGAGACAGATAGCTTACCTTCCATGAAAGAGGAACACATGAACAACAGTGGCAGCAATGCAGGCAAATTTGACACCATAATTTATAGCAAAGAAGGTGCTCATATAGAGAGGACCTTTAAGTTCATATGCCTCAATGTCAATACGAAAGTTGGGGTCTATGATAGCTGAAACATTATAGCTTTGGCCATTTGACGTGAACAACCCATCTGAGAATATGGGAAACGCCTTGGCCTTGTAGATATTGAGCCAATCAGCTAAGGGGGTAATGACATACGTGAGAAGTGCAAAACCAGCAGCAACATTGGCCGTAGCAAACCATGGACTGGCCAATGCGCCCAAGATAAGAGGAAATGCTAGACCAATCAAACCCCAAAGCACCAATTCCAAGACCATGAAGTCCCGAACCTAGCTGTTGGGCAAGCACAGAAGTAGGAAATATCCAGCAAATCCAGGAAAACGAAGTCAACATTGGGAATAGGTAACCCAGAAAGACATAGTAAGCAAAGCTGCAAATGAAGGCAATTAGGAAAAATTGGTTGTGTTAAACCACGCTTGGGCCTCTCCTCCTTCTAGTGTAGTGCCCCGTGAATTCACAATTAAGTATGTATTGATTCCATGACACTAACAAAAACTACAACAACAGCAGTGGTACTAGTAAGTAGTTGAACATGGTTGGCTATAGCTTGACTTCTTAAAATAGCAATTCTTTGGTGTAATTGTGATTCCAAAGAGTTCTTTTATGGGAAGCACGAGTACTTCATTTAGGGTATTGAATAGTATCATACCCGTATCATACACGGTGTAATATTATAATAATTTTTTAAAAATTACTCGTGTCGCGTGTCTGTGCTTCCTAAGTTATTTTGTTTTTAGTTTTTTGACAGCTAGAGTCCACAAAATAAAATTTGTGCTAATTTACCTGAAGAGCGAAACTTGGACAAGATTTTGGGGCCACCACATATGGCAGCGGAGTCCACCAAGTACCTCCGGAACAGAACGGCCCAACAGAAGCCCATCACCTGAGACGTTATAACGACGACCAACGCCACCATGAATGTCAACTCCTTCTTGTAGAACAGCTTCACAGCGCTAACGAGGTGAATCGAGTACACGCTACGCGCACCTGAGTTTGCGAAGATAGTAATCAGCACGTGCTCTTTCACGTTGAAAGGACCTGGATTCAACGTGAACTCACACTTCCGTCCTTTGAAGAACACTCGCTCTGTTATCGTCGAGGCCATGAGGTGGCCTAACGGAACCACCGCGATCTGAGCTGAGATTGATGTTAGCGAGAGAGGCTCTTTGCGGTACCATGCAGAAGAATTGGTTGAGAAAGGAGAGGAGAACGCATGCTAGGCTTCCTAGAATCCATGTTCGGAACGTGAAGCTCGGGAGAGAGGAATCGTCGGTGATCGGAACAGTAAGAGCTACCTGCTCGACCGGAGAGTTCTCGATGTCGGAGGGATTTTCCGGCGAGGCACGAGATTGATGGATTTCGTTTACTGTGCATGAGTGAGAAAGGTTTTGATGATGCTTAGCTTAGTGTTTGGAAAGATGGAAAGTTGAAAGAGAAAATGAAAATCTTAACGAGGGGAACTTTGATTTCTTTTTCTTTTTTAAATGACTTTGATTTCTTCGTCACTGCTAAACGGCTACAAACAATAATTTAAAACTTGGACCCAAACCGTTACAATGACGGTTAGGAATATGAGTTCATGATCACTGCCCATAAGCCGGTGGGCCCCAAAGGCGTAGGGCCCACATAATTTGATTTTGCCCATTTGTTTTAGTGTAAAATACAACTAATCGCTAACCCGTGGGCCGGGCCATGGCTTGTATCTTGTTTAAACTGTCTTCATTCCCCTCATTTTTTGTTCGGCCATTAATAGATTCCATGAGCATTTTTTATGAGAAATTTTGGAAGACTTGTAAGTGGTTTTAGAAAAAGAATTTTCGAATACATTTAACACAAAGAAATATACGGTATGTAATGAAATATTACTTCTATCAACAATATATATATATATATATATTACAGGAAAAAAAAAAAGTGTAATACAAAGGATTTCTGTAACTAAATTTTTTGTTATACATTCCATGTCTACTGGGTATTTATTTCAGAATAAGCTATGAACAGTTTTTCCTTCAACTCCTAAACTCGACGTTGCTCCGGTAGATGGTGGCGTCACAGTTGAGAAGGATGCAAACATGGCTGTGAAGAATCCCGTCCCGAGTTTTGAGGAGGTGGATTTGGAGACTGACTGTGCCATCCAAACCGTTTTAGAATTTTCAAATTTAAAAACGTTTTCAATTGACTGTATGCCAGATAATAGTGTGATTTCCTCTGGCTTGATTGAGGTGGCAGTTATGGATGATGATACTATCATCCTTAATTGTGATTTAATGGGGAAACAAAGTGAGAAAATATCTCCACCAGTTTTTGAGGGATCAAGAATATCTTCATCGGTTTTCACGGTTGGTTGTGGTAACGTGAAACGAAACAAGAATAACAATAAGGGCCGGCTCAAAAGAAGTGGTCATAGAGATAGAGATAGAGGTGTGAGTCAATCATTGCCTAGCTCAAAAAAAGTTGAGTCCGTGGAGAAGTCTATAATTGAAAGCCCAAAAACAATGATGAATTGGAAGAGGCTTACCACAAGACCTCATACTCTTATCAATTCTTCAATTGCTGACATGGAGCCTGGGCATAAAAGGAAGCAAGCAGAAAATATGAATAAGGAGGCTACGGGTGTTAAGGGAGAAAAGAAATGTAGAACTGTGAAGAATGAATAAGGTATTGTGGCAACCATAGGATCGATGGAGGTTGCAAGGCATCCATGCCCGGCATGAAGACACTTCTGACAAAAAAAAAAAAAACACTCTTCATGTTGAGATCCATATAAATCAAGAAGGTGTCGTTTGGCATTTTTTCAATTTTCTGGGCATTTGATTTTTTTTTTTTTTTTTTTTTTTTTACGATGTAACCATGTATCTCTAGCATATGCTAGTGATGCAAAAGAAAAAAAAGGAGGGTATATGTCCCTATTTCTCTTCCCCATTATATGTATTTTTTTCAATTAATAAAGTCTACTACTGTTTCCACTCAAAGAAAAAAATGGTTACTATTAATTTCGTCATTGGTATTTTTAATTTGCAGTCAACTTGGGGTTTTCTGTTAGTGAATTAAGTTACAGCTAGTAGCCTTTGCATCATCAACACAATCTTTCCTATATATTCCATATCAAAATAAATTCACTACAAAAATCTTGGTTGTCTATCATTCTATCATTCTCTCTTAACAGCATTGCAACAAGATGATATTATACAAACGAAAACCTGACATGAAAATCACATTAATTGGATTTGTAAGAAGAATGATCCATCATTTATCAGAACAACAAAATCTATCAATCCCATCAGAAGGATCAACAGAGGCTAGCCAAGTTACTACTGGGGGTTTTCCTTGAAATGCAATCCAATTCAACCCCATGAAATGACTGATGTGGTAATCTTAAGGGATGTAAGTCCAATAAAGTTGGAGGACTGAAGTCTTTACAGGCTTCCCCATGGTTGAATTGACATTCCATTATTGCAAACTGAGGCAGCATCATCACTCAAGAATAATCTTGTGATGTAGAAAATTTGTCTTTTTTTTTTATAAAGAAAAATCCCATCTTAAAATATAATTGAACTCGTACAGCTAAAGGACTAAACCCTTGTCTATAACAGTTTAGTGAAAGATAAGTTAGGTGGTAAGGGCAAACAAATCAATAGGAGAAACTCTTGCAACAAAACAAAGCTTATTTTGATCTGTTCTAGAATATTTTGCAAAGGAGAAGGGTGCATCATAATTTTGTACATGTTTTTACTCAGGATAACAAATTCTATACACTTCCAGAAATGTTAAAAATAAAATGAAGAAAAATTATGACCCCCACCCATGATGCCTCAGTGGTAAAGGTGAGAGCCTAAGCTGTAAACCCAGAGAGGTTGGATCCCTAGCTGCTGCAGCTGAGTTGCAATTACCTGACGTGCAAGCTTAAGGAAGGACCACATACCGAGTTTGATCTAGCCACCACAACTCCGAAGGGAGTGTGTTGGGTAATTCTCGGTTTTCAAAAAAAATGGAGAAAAATTCTTGACAACCAAGTCAAAAGAGATCAATTAATTGATTCATGACAACTAGAGTTATTCAGAATTAGTCTCTCCAAAATTGGGGGTAAGACCATCTACCTACCACCTTCCCTAGACTATGTTTGTGCACCAGGCACGACCTATTTTATGACAGCTATAGTTATTTAGCTACTATAACTAGAACCAACCTTTACTAAATGGCCAACTTAAGGAATTTTGCTACAAAAAGGCCACTGGTTTCTGATGTCAGAGGATCAAAGCGCAAGGTATTTGGTATCTGCCCGCTCTTGCAAGGCCAATTTTTGGCAGCATTAACTTCCTGCAACTCTAAGAGATTTATAAAAAGAAAAAGGAGGAGAGTCAGCACATGATAAAGAAAAATAAGAACAAGAAAAACGCTGAATAAGGTTCTTCTCATTGCAATTGAAAAATTAATTAAAACATTGGTTTGATAGAATAAGACACTATAATTGAAACCAATCTCCCCTTGGACAAAAGTGGACAAAACCACTTCCACCCAAATCTTTATATATATTTATATATATATATATATATATANCCACAGAAAAAAAAAAACGCAGTAGGTATATGGACTGAACTTTTTACTGAGAACATTAATCGAATTATTTTTGAAGTTCTATCTGTGAGTAAAAGCTTAGTCTCAGCATTAATCAAAACCACCAATGGGAAAAGCATAGAACTACGACGATTACCAACAAAAAGACATTGAAATGTTTTGAACTGGTTCTGCAATTTATCATATTACTGAGCTCAAGCCTTTGAGTCTTCAAATATTTCCACCAGTTACTGAAATTAAAGCAGATATTTTAAGTTAAATAAACTTTCAAAGCACAAAGACCCTACCTGCAGAAGCATTTTCCTTGAGAAACTTCTGTACCACATCTTCGTTTTGAGCAACAGTCAAACTAACAGAAAAGGAATAAGTCAGAAAAGAGGAAGGCCTGGTTGTTTAAGAGCCATAGAAACTGTAAGTGAAAGGCACCTGCAAGTGCTGTAGACGAGTGATCCCCCGACTTTTAGCAATCTAAAACCATTGCTTAGAAGTTTTAACTGCAAGACAAGCATATTTCATATGAAAAAAAAAAGTCAATAAATGTATAATTATGACTAAAATAAAGCTTTTAAGCACATTTTCAGCCTCAGGACACATATCTGAAGAATTAAAATGGCAAATGTGCAATATTCCATTAGTAATTCATTATTTCAGCACATAATGTCTATGGTGTCTTATATTCCAAAACATGACATTTTCAGCATATACATAATGAAATAATGAATGAGATACCTGAAGAGTAGTTAAACTATCAGTTCTCTCCGCATCCAATACACGACGCTGAAGAGTTGTCCAGCCCCAATGTTCAAATTTTTGGATATGCTTAATTGACCCATCATGTGTGCACTCTGCATCCACAAGGACCTGAATATAACTCCAACCAGTCATAAGCATTTACAAGGCATAAAGATTCATAGCTCAGAAAATCCGACTGATTTTAGTTTGCAATTTACCTTGTCGTAGCCTTGGCTTGAAACCTCACTGTCACAACCACTTTGATATAATTCACTTCTAGTAACTCCAACCACACCAGAATGCCGCCCATAAAATATAAGTTCTGGATGTTGAGACCCCAGGACTAACTGTGAAGCAACAGTTTTCCTTGCTTTAGTTGCCTTTTTCCTTTCTTTATATGGTCTCCTAGATGTCCACTCCCTGAATGCATCCACCTTTTCTTCCAGTGCAGATTCACCTGTTTAGTACTAGACAGAATGATGACACATCAAAATCTAGATGATCACTTCTAGAAATCTCGAAGGCTTAGCAGGTCTAAATTTGAAGCTAAAAGTAAACGTATCACAACTACTTTCCATGTAGATTACATGATTTTGATTCTGAATGAAATCCCACAGGAACGAGAGAAAATGTTGTTCCATCACCAACAAAGAGTCGGCACCGATCACCCAGAGCATATTTCTGCAGCATTGTTCTACAAGCTGCTAAACGATGACTTGCAACATCAACACCAGTTACAGAACCCGAATCACCAAGAAGGTCTGATATCATACAAAGTTTAGCACCTGAAGATACAAGATAAACGAGAAATAAATCAAGAAATAAATCAAACCATATATCCAGAGACTAGAAAACCTGACCAGATACTCCTCACTGACCAAAACGCTTTTATTTATCAACACTTTCAGGTACTGAATAGGATAAGTTAGTGTCTGGGCCACCATATTACTGAGAGTGAATCCTTGAAACCATTCTCATTCAACCCACAACAACAAAAACAAAGCCTTAGTCCCAAACTGGGGTCAGCTCATTCCCTTCAACTGAAAGTTGGTAAAATTTTGGAGATCTCCCACTACTATTCTCATATAATTCATTCTATTTTTAATTTGACAATATATGAACTTTTTGAGCGCGTCCTAAATGTTAAACCTTTGGAGATCATAAGAGTGAGTGCTTTCACGCTCTTTCTAGTGGGCCTTGAACCCACAACCTCACCCTTCACCTAACACTTATAAGGGGAGCAGGTGCCAGTTGAGCTAGAGAGCTCGTTGGCAAGTGAGTGCTTCCACACTCATGCACCAAATTCCACTTCATCCCTCCCCTCGTGCTTCTAAGTTCAATAAAACTAATACCACAACACAAAAATAAGACCCATTCATCACTAGAGCTGCACAAATATCTATGAAATCTCCATGTAGCTGTAAACAGAATATATTGTTTTACATTGAAGTTGGCATTAGAATGCATCAATTAAGATGATGATAATATAACAGATACATACCAGGGGCAGCACAGAGATCAAGTACATGATCTCCCGCTGAAATATCCAGAGCTAAAACAGCAGCCCCAGAAGCCGCATCAATTCCATATATCTGAAAGCCAAGCCAAAGTAAACAAAATGGAGAGCTATTAAACAACTTAAAACTGAGAGAAAATTTGCATAAACTTGATAATGAATAACCACAGAAACTGAAATGAGGCCAACTATGAAAATCAAAATTCATATTCTTAGCATTAACTTAGAAACCGAGAACCCAACTTAACCAGTAAAATGAAGCAAAACTGATCCCTAAATACATTAGAGATCAAAAACGAATCCAATTACCGACATATATTTAGGTTCTTTCATACCATGTTTTCGCAAAGAGTGAAAAAAAGAATATCTATTGCGACAAAATCAATTTCAAGGTTACTTCAACATTGCAACTAGGTGTGCATTTGGATTGAAATGAAAATTTTAAATTATTTCACTATTCAACTTATTTTTACTATTATTCTATCTCCTACTGCAGTTTTTGGCACCATTTATGAACCCACTACACCATTTCAACTAACCGCAATAATTTTTTAGTTTCAACAAAATAAAGGTAACGTATCTCAAGCAATGGCCTTAAATTTTTTTTGGCCCTCACCTTTCCTTCTTGGTACGCCTTCGAGCTAGCAATCTGAATATCAGGTGGAAGTGAATAGAATCCAGGTAACCAATCCACTTTCTCAATCTTGCATTTCATCTCAGCTTCAACCTCTTCAAGATAAGCTTCACAACCAGGTTTCAACCTTTCCCAAAAAAAAAAAAAAAACTCATTATCTTACTAAGCATAAAAACAAAATTCAGAAGTCATAGTACATATAAATGGTCAATATTGTTTAGGGTTAATAAATAAAAAAAGTGTTGGGGGTACCTTATATAACGAGGGGTGGAATCGCTAGCTGTGTAAATCGAAGGGTCGAGACCATTCACCTTGAGAAAATCAAGGAATGCGTCCGGCAAAGCCAATTTTGAACTTTCTTCCATTGATTAATAGAGCTTTTTCTTCTGTACAATCAGTTAATTTAGCTTAGTTTTAAAAGAGGGAGACTCGAAGCTAAGCCGAATATAATTCAATTGATCGAATTCCAAAAAGCTGCTCTGAAGCGAATGTGAATGAGAATCAGAGAAGAGTGTGTTCTTTACTTGGAAAAAAAATAAAAACCCCAATACGGGATTGCTTTTTGAGATAAACGACATGACGTGCAAAACATTAATGCAATTGCAAACGGGAATGTCGTTCATTGCACGCTAACGCAAATTTCCCTAGTCAGTAATTAGGGCCTCGCCCTAAGCCCCTAACCACATCTATATCGTTATAACAGTGCTATTTGTTATCGTTGTTTAAATAACAGTTTTCAGTATTTAAACAATATTATACATATTTTCACACTCTTTTACCCACACATATTTTCAAAAAATACAAATAACATTATTAGAAATCTCTTATCAAACAGGCCCATATTACTAAGGGTGTTTGGTTTGTTATGATGCGCTTTTGATGTGATACACATTACAAAGATGTGATATTAAGATTTTGCTTTATTTTATTTTTTCTAACATTATCATAATTTAAAATTACTAAATATATCATATAGTCTTAATCTCTTCACCTTTCTAAACAATATAATGTTGTATTTTTGTATTGAGATTACATTAATGTAAGATTACAATAACATAATATTATGGATGTAAGAACACAATTTGCAGCCCAAACCCAAGATGTGTGAGATATTGGCCCAGTGAGCCCAGTACAATAAATTTATGGAGGGTGGGTCAAAGAACTAGGTCTTAATGAATTTAATAACGGCTAGTATGGATTTAAAAGATGATCAAGCAAAAACAAGGCACACAGAACTGAATGAATTCACTGTCCGATGAGGCAAATATTGGTATAAATCAATAGAACTAATTACAAATGCAACTTTGATTGCTACAGTATTCTTTCTCTATTTTTCCGATCACTCTCTCATGGAGGGTCTCTCATATTATATAGCTCCCTTTGGACCATCTTGATCCTATACTTGTTGATCATTTGAGCCCTCACTTGAGTGTCTGTCCCATCAGACACCCTCTTTGACTTTCTGTGAGTCGTGGTAGCCAAGACAGCATTATTCAGGGGTCTTCTCTACATAAATGAGGCCAGAAAAGTAGCTGCAGTACATTTAATGCGATGGTAGTAGTTTTTCCTTAGATATTTCTGAGTTCTCATCACTCTTATACGTGTATGATGCACGTCCTTATCGTTGGAGCTTCCTAGAAGGTCACCTTGATTGATGGGATACAGATTTGAGCTGCATTCATCATATCCGAGGAGAAGTTCCTCCTCAAACCACCCTTCATTCGTTCCTTACGTATGAAACTTTAAAATTGGAATCCCTCATAACTATATATCCCTTCTCGGACCATTTAATGTCTTCGGACCAAACATAAGACCCAATATATGATTTTGGGCCCTTATCCTTACAATAGCCCCTCAAAACTCCGATTTTTTCCTTTCATCTGAGGAGAAAAAAAAGGGTTTTGATTTTTAAGAGACAAGACCATTTATTTTTCTGGCTTACACGCGTGGGTGTGCCATTTTACGCGCTTCATAAGTGCTTCTGACATTTTGGGGTCTGCGAATCATCATTTATTACTCCAGGCGACGCTTTGTTCTCCATATCCAACAGTGAGGTACACATCCTACAGTGGACATTTCTTCTAGAATTTTGAGCAGGATTATTCCCACTCATTTTCTCCCTCTATATAAAGCCTTGAGGGAACTCGTTTTCTTCCTTCATAAATTTTCAAGTCCAAAGAATCTCAGCGCTTCAACTCACAGAACACTCTAAATTCCTAAGCCTCCATAACTCTTTCTTTAAGAAATTTTCTAAAGATCTTTTCTAGAGGATTAGGATTAGCACACTCACATTTGTAAGTTTCCGTCTCTCTAAACTTTCTTTCCCTTCTCGGCCAATCTCCTCAACCCTTTTAGTTCTTATTTCTTCACCTACAAATTCTAGTCGCTTTTTCTTAGGTTGACTAAATGGGTAGATTCGTGAGCCTAGTAGACTCCCCTGCCAAAATAGAAGCCTTTAAAGATAAGTACCACACACCCAGGAAGTTGGCCTACGATATTGTTCCTCAGAACAAATCGTGTCACCTAGAGAGGAAAGGGAAGTCATCATCCCTATTATAGCTTTCATAGAGGGAGGGATGAGTCTTCCCATAGGTAGGATAACATGGGACTACCTACTCAACCATAGGTTATGCCCCCATCAATGTGCACCCAATATGTTTAGGATCCTAGGCCGTGTTGATGCTCTTAACGAGCATCTCCAATTAGTACAATTTTCGTTTGTTGATGACTAGAGGAATGGTTTATCACAATTGGAACTCTTTTTTTTTTTTTTTTTGGTGGCATGCTTTGATGACTATGGTCATTGTCGTTTGTAATTGCAATTTCCTCTTCCTTCTTCTTTAATTGTACGCTTAAGTCACTTCAATAGTGCTAGATGCATGACAATGTACAAATGTGCAATTGCATGCTATACAAGACGAAGTGCATTCTATATGAATCATAGAGAAGTATAAAAATTGAAGCTATTTGACTATATGCTTCTTTAAACTAGTCTTTGTTAGGTGCTAACTCCGTATATGATTTTTAAAGCAATTTAAAAAGATTTTGGTGAGTTGATGGAGATAGCATAAATTTATTGAGACTTAAACTCATGAGCATATTGTGAACACAATCATCTAGCATTTTAAGTTTAGGAAACTTAATAGAACTTCTCAGATTCATGACGGTGAAACATGTGCTACTAATAATATAGTCATATTGATTGTGATAATTGTAACAATTTTATAGCAATATTTTCAACATGTTCTACACACACATTTGTAATAATCATGCAAGTGTGATATTTATTTAATTTCAATAAAATGATCTCATGGATAAAAAAAGAAGAAGAAAGAAATGAGTTACCTCAATAGAAAACCTTAAATCTCAATACTATTTTGCATATACCTCGGTCTTTTTATTGTTGTAGTCTTCTTGACGAACTATTCGTCATTGAACTCTTACTTATAAAGCTCTTCTTTGTTGGATTTGTACAACCCATAATTTACAGGAGTTAAACTTGACATTTGTGATGTAGATGGAATTTTCACAATCTTTGGTTGTATTCCCCTTTTCCAGTTAAGAGTTTTTGATCTCTTTCTTGGTTGTTTCTTTTTGACAGGTTCTCATTCTAAAGCTTATGAACTTAAGAATATAGGTATAGTAAATAGTCTATTACTTTTACTGTGCAAAGTGTTAGACTTGGAGCAACATTTTTTTTTTTTTTTTTTTTTTTTTTTTGGTGGCATGCTTTGATGACTATGGTCATTGTCGTTTGTAATTGCAATTTCCTCTTCCTTCTTCTTTAATTGTACGCTTAAGTCACTTCAATAGTGCTAGATGCATGACAATGTACAAATGTGCAATTGCATGCTATACAAGACGAAGTGCATTCTATATGAATCATAGAGAAGTATAAAAATTGAAGCTATTTGACTATATGCTTCTTTAAACTAGTCTTTGTTAGGTGCTAACTCCGTATATGATTTTTAAAGCAATTTAAAAAGATTTTGGTGAGTTGATGGAGATAGCATAAATTTATTGAGATTTAAACTCATGAGCATATTGTGAACACAATCATCTAGCATTTTAAGTTTAGGAAACTTAATAGAACTTCTCAGATTCATGACGGTGAAACATGTGCTACTAATAATATAGTCATATTGATTGTGATAATTGTAACAATTTTATAGCAATATTTTCAACATGTTCTACACACACATTTGTAATAATCATGCAAGTGTGATATTTATTTAATTTCAATAAAATGATCTCATGGATAAAAAAAGAAGAAGAAAGAAATGAGTTACCTCAATAGAAAACCTTAAATCTCAATACTATTTTGCATATACCTCGGTCTTTTTATTGTTGTAGTCTTCTTGACGAACTATTCGTCATTGAACTCTTACTTATAAAGCTCTTCTTTGTTGGATTTGTACAACCCATAATTTACAGGAGTTAAACTTGACATTTGTGATGTAGATGGAATTTTCACAATCTTTGGTTGTATTCCCCTTTTCCAGTTAAGAGTTTTTGATCTCTTTCTTGGTTGTTTCTTTTTGACAGGTTCTCATTCTAAAGCTTATGAACTTAAGAATATAGGTATAGTAAATAGTCTATTACTTTTACTGTGCAAAGTGTTAGACTTGGAGCAACATTGTCAAGTAAGAAATTCACAAATATTATTAACAACAAATGTATAAAATTTGTTGTGGCTTAGGGATGGTATATGTTGATGCGTCTATGACATAGTCTTTAGCATAGTATCCCTTAGTGTTTACGTAACACAAATATGTATGCGCATAAATAAAATGTAATTTATTTCGTACTGAGCATTAAAATTATGGCTCAATTTATGAAAGTATGATGCACATGCATATAGATACCACCAAAGTTTTCATGAAACCGTGTGGTGAGATTTGTGTATAAATGGAACAATTTTTGTGCTCTATTTTCAAAGTCAAAGCAACATGTATGTATACATGGAAAATTTTGAACAATAAACTTTGTTCGTTCTATAGTAGAACATTTCAAGATATCAATTCTAAATATCTTTATATAGATTGGCATAAAATTTACGATTTTTTCAATCACAAACTTGCAGTCCTTTTTTATGTAATATGGATAATCAAATCTTTTGACCCGAAAATAACATTTAACACATTTGATTGAAGGCCCGAAGGAGCATTCATAGGAGGATCCTTAACGTCCATTAGGAAATTCACTACCTTTCTTTAGGTAGAATTTTCTTTGAAAATCTTAGATTTAATTTCTAAATTCTAAAAATGCAACCAAATAACTTCTAGTTTTAATGCCTAAACCTGGGGTTTATAAATTTGGAAAGGCAATAAGATTTGACTCCACCTCTTTAATGTCCAAAATTATGAGATAAATTTTGGTTTCATTTTTCTTTAATACTAAAAATTAATATCTTTAAATTTGGCAGAAAAACAAAGGTTGGGAGTTTTTACCTTAAATAGTTCTTAACAGTAATGTTTAAATATTGGAATATCATAAATTCATAACCTTGACCAATAAACATAACATGAGCATTATATCATATGGTGCATGAGCATATAGGCATCACAGAAACTTATTCACCATATAAAGAAGATATTTGAGGAATCTTAGTTTGAAACCGAAGCAATATCTCCCTTTTTTTTCTTATCTTAGCAAGATGCACTAGGAAAGAAAAGTGGTGATATGAAAAGTCATAATGCGTGCATATCAACTAGGATGTTATGCTATGATTATATTAGGAAATGTAATAAGACATTTTTGATTGCCATAAATAGGATATCAAGGCCATAAAATCTGGCTATAATAGGAATATTATAGAGGAAACAGTGAGTCTCCCCATTGACTAATCCTTTTTATTTACCATATATATATATATATATATATTATATCTATGTAGGCTGTAACTATTAAAGCCTCACAGTTGTACAAATATTTACATCCCCTTTTGAACAAGCACATCCCTCGTACATGAGATATCACCAAACATTCTCCACTTTTCTAACTAAATATATAATTCACTATTTAGTTTATGAATAGCCTTATATTTTACTTTAGCAAAGCAATATTGTTTGGGTGAATTAATGAGGGGCGTGAATCATGGATAATAGATGGATAAAGGATCCATTATGGTCCAAACATGCCAATATATGCATTGTGGAGGCACTTAAGATAATCAAGAAGTAAATAGAAAATTTGGGTACTTACTTTCGAATACTGCTTCCTCCATTTGCTTTGTTCATGGCCTTGCTCCTTGGCAAGAGGTAGCCTTTTTGCTCTTCCCTCATTATTGTATGCCCACTTTGGGGCTTTTGACCATGACATCTTCATCGAAACTCAACTCCACAGAGTCTATTTGATTCACGACTATGCATTTTTTGTTGCTACATTGGATGAGCGCAGCAATTCAGTATTTTATAACTTTAGATTGAACTGAGTAACCCTTTGTCATAGGAAAAGGTTAATGGCTAACCTTTAGCCACAGATGCCAAACTGATGATGCCAAAATCGTCAGTTGGGTCACTCGTCCAATTCGAAGCTCTTGATGATCTAGTAGGACCTGCAAAATAAAGGAGGGACTGATTAAAGAGACCACCAAGTTGTGCTCAGTGGGGGAGCCTCCGATACTCAAGTTAGTATCTGCCCATATCTTTCGTATGTAGATAGCATTTTGTAATTGTTTTTTTGATGTACCTTAGAAAATGGACAAATTGTCCCTTTTTATAGGTGATTTAGGTAACTGTTGGACATAAATGAGGGTGATTATTACCTTAATTGTAACGTTCTTTGTCTTGATGAGAGGGTTTAAGACTTTTGATGGTTGTTATTAAATGTGTTGGGCAGTTACTTATCCATCTTTGATAGCCTATTAATAACACAATTATCGTCTATTAAGATGGACGACCTTAATGGTTTTTATGGACTCATCATATACCATTTTTGCAATTGGGTGCTTAAGCCCCTTTGAAAATTTTTGGTACAAGTGGCGATTTAGTAAGACTTGCCTAGTTATGAATTACAAAATAGTTACTTAGTAGTTACATATTAGTTTTTACAAGTTAGTCCTTCCTTGGCTTTTCTTGATAAAGTCTCATGAATAGGTACTAGTACCAAAACTTAACTGCTTGTAAATAATGCAACTCTTCATGCATAATTTAATGACACAAATTTCTCCTACTTCATCTCAAAAGTTATCTTCTTCCTTCTTCTTTTTTCCCCTTTATTCTGGGATAATTTAGTTAATTTCCATTTTATTCTCATTTTTTTTTTCTTATACATTTATCCATCGTGTTTTCATCTATATAAAAAAAAAGAACTACAACGTAGTCAAACAAAATTGAGATTCAGTGCAATTAACCTTCTTTCTCTCCTATCATTTTTATTTATTTATTAATATTACTTTTTAATTTTTTTTTCATTTTTTTATATGCATTGGGTAAAATTTTAAATTTTTTTTATTTTTACAATTTTAAATCACAGCCACTCGTGATAATTGGTGCAATACCTGCGCTTGATATTAATCTCAGTCAAACAATGTTTTCCGACCCTACCTTTTCCAAACTAACAATGCCCTACGAGTCGTTTGGCAGAGAAGTTTGAATAATGTTGTTTGTAGTTTTTTGAAATACGTGTAAGTGAAAAAGTGTGTAATGTTATTTAAAAACTAAAAATGAATGTTTGAAATATTCTACCAAATGGCCCCTAATTTCTAACATCATCCATTTTATCTATCATCTGTCTCACTTTTTTTATCATTTATTTCATTTTGAGATGTCTCAAAATGTTGTCATGTTTCTAAAAATAAAAGTAATTAATTTACTGATTTTTCCTATTATACTTCTATTAATTTACTAATTCAATTTTTTCATAAATTTTTTTAAGGGTAGTTTTAAAAATTTATATATTTTAAAAAATAGATAAGATAATAAATGATGTTTTTATTAAAAGTTTGACTTTTCGAATTACCCTTTATTTTACCCCCTCAGTTTTCTCCTTAATTGTTCAGTTAACAAAAAATGATGAAGAAATTCTTAAAATTGTTGCGGAAATTATGATGTTCAAGTAGCTTTCTTATTAATTAAGCATGAAATCTGACCAGCTAATAATTGAAGGATACGATCAATTTAATTTTCATATAAGACTTACAGCGCTAAGAAGATCAGCAGTTGCAGACAAGGATCTGACCCCACTTTGACAACCCTATGCAGAGATAACATCAACAGAGAGATAAGATAAGAACATGGCCATGATATTTTATAGGATTATAGGAAGCATTGGGACCATATTAAAGGTTTTTTTTTTTTTTTACTATTTAATACAATATAAATCAGGAAACAATATAATTTACCACAATAAGTTTGTCCTCTTTGTTGCAAGCAGACGAAACCTCGCTTAAGAACTGAGGATTTTTCACCCTACCTAAAGGTCAAAATTTCATCATTTGCTCATTGACTTTAAAATTTTCAAACAAAAACAATATTAAAAAAAAAAAAACCATATAAAGAGGCTTATCATAGTTAGAAATTGAAATTACCCTCTGGTGTATTGAACATGTAAGGAATGTTCAAGATCTTATCTGCACCCACATGCCCTTTCTTGTACTCTTCCACAGTCCTATTTACAATTTGAATAAAGTTTCAAATTTCTTTTAGAATGAATAGAACTTTAAAGTTAAGACCTTTTTTAAAAAAAAATCCAGTTAAATCACATCTATAGTATTTTCAGTAATTTGAAGAAGAAATGCATGGATCAAAGTACAAAAACAAAGAGCCTTTTACTTACCTAACATCCAGATATTTGTGGCCAGAATTGATAAGATCCTTAGTTGCATGAACATCAACGGTGACAACTTCTGCTCCCGAGCTACAAAATATAAGAAGAAGAAGAAGAAACAAAACACGAGAGAACATAGCCCAGGAAAAACCCATATCAAATTTCGCAGTCAAGTATATAGTTCTGAAAATTTTATATGTGTGGTATCGAAGAGAAATGAAATAGACCTTTCTAAAGAGCCCATGAAGAAGATCAGAAATGGGGTTTATATAGCTTGGATTTTCACGTTCAAGATCTGGGGGCTGTCGGCCTGATTTGCCACAAGGAAAGTCAACTGAATTTACAAAACGTGGGCTGAGCTAACTGGTCACAGTGGCGCAATTCACATTCTGTGGGAAGAAATTAATGTGCTGTTATATAGATAAGGAATAAAGTTCCGGGTACGTATATTGTGTCCAATGAAATCGTGCCACGTGGGGCACGAGAAAATGCTTGGCTTTGATTGGAGTAGTTGCACAGTTGGGAGTTGGGACTGACTCGAACTCCACTAAAAGCGTGGGCCTAAAATAATGTTGTATTGTTGCCTGCCAAAGCATTTGTAGTTAACGAAAACTTGTGAAGCAAACATAAATAAATCTTTTGACAAGGAACATTTTGTTCAAAATAATGGTTGAGTAATACTTGAAAAATAATACAGACAGTCACACAGCAACTTCTTCGTATTAAGAAATCTTAATGCACTAGTCATCACGCATCTCCTTCTAAAGTAAAGTAAAAAAAAAATAAATAAATAATTTATAATATAGCAATCACCATGTCATCAGCATTAGAGGGTGTCGTTACCACTTACAACAATTAATGACACCAAGATTAATGACATTGGTGTCATATAGTTTATAAATTTTGAAAGATATTAGGATTACAATTTTTGTCATAATTTGTCCAATAAAAGTGGTAGGTCCATGGGTTCTACAAGTCCACTACTCACAATTCACTATGTAGATAAATTGTAACAAAAGTTGTATTCTTAATATTACTAGTAAATTAAAATTTTCTTGTACTTTATTTTTGCACCAAACGCGCGCATGTGAAAGTGTTTTTTACACGTGTATACTTAACCCAAATTTTCAGTTGTAATTTGTAAAAAACACTTGTGAGTACACAGGTGTAACAAGTTTTAGCCTATTCCAATATGGATGCAACAGTCTTTAGACTCTGTCTTTATAAAACTGTTGTTGAAGTCATGCAACCCATTAAAACATTTCTTTTTCTTCTTTTCCCTTCTTTTTAAGGGCAAAAATCTTATGAAATTCACCTTGTTTTCTCCTCTCCATTTTAAGGGGTGTGAAAATCATGATGCATGATTAATGTCATACAGATGAAAGTTAACAGATAGTGGCACTATGCGGCAAGTCTAGAAGCAAAGTGAGCAAAGGAAGCAACTCCTGTAAATAGTAGTCAATTACAATATGCTTACAGATAACTTGGAAACAGAATTAGACAAATCAAAGGGATCATAAGAATGTTGAGCCTTGGGACTGAGCTGGTGAACCATCTGCTTGGAGTACCCATGAAAAGCAATCGTCATGTCAAGCTCTCTTATATTTCTGTTTTCTGCTGAACCACTTATAAAGCAATCCATAATTAGTTCATTGGCCTCCACAGCATGGATATCAACCATTTTCGGCCAATTCAATTGGGATATTTACAGCACCTATCAATATAGTGCGATAGTAGTATTGGTCATTCAAAAATATGATAAAAAATTACTGTTAAGTTAGAAAATATAATGGTTTACATATGGTTTTATTTTGTTTCATAAAATGTCAATCAGACACACGCGCAAATATACGCACACGTGTGTATATACACACATGCATAAAATGACAACGTATCCTGTACAATTTTGTGGATTAAAACCCAGATCATATAAAAAAGCACTCTTGGACATCATCCCAGATTTCTCTCAAGACTTCAGAGACTGAGAAGCACTAAGGAAGCTTCTAATGTTCTTCATGAAATGTCCTAGTTAGACAGAGAGCACCCTGAAATATTAAAAAGAGAATTATAGAAAAGAAAAAGATGGACTTAACTGTGGAAACAAGATTAACATAGAATCACACCAAAAAATCTGAACAAGCCTCAGGCCAGTATTCAAAATGACTAGCATTTTAACAGTTCGATGCAGATTAGCTTGATTCAGATCAAAGAAAATATCTCTAGAGATCAATTGGTTTCAACTTCAGAATGCAAAGAAGGCTGGTGAATAGTGAAAATCTTGCACATTTTCCATCTTTTTGAGTAGAAGTCCCCAAAATTTTGAAGTCAGAGGGAAAAACAAACTACGTACCTAATGTCAAGAACTAGACCGATCCTTATTTCCATTTGTTGATTCTATACCCTAATTCCTTTCTTCACCTGCAAGAAGAGAACAACCAAATTTTACTCAGAACAAACCACATTCTGCATGATGCCATAGCAATTTGACCAGGAGTATGCAAGAAATGTAGGAACAGGATACATTTCATCCCAAAATATGAGGGAAAATAGGCATAAATTACGTTAGTTTTGTCTACCTAAAAGGCAAGCACATTTACCACACATTTTTAAATCTAAGACCTGCCACCCATATTGATCCACAAGGCCAAGCACTTCCTGCATTAAAGTTATTGCTTAGGGAGACCAAATATGGATCATCCACCCTTGTAAGGAAAAACTCTTCAAACTCCCACTTGCCATCAAGGTTGTGAACTGTTAACAAAATTTACTACATATACTATCATTAGGTTCATTTTTATAAGTGATCATCTATAATTGATTGAAGTCTCCATTGCCAAGCCTGGCTGGCAAGAAGAAAATTCTAGACTTGTTTGCTGGGACCAAGAGTATATTTAGCATGCAAGGACAACACGCAAGACTTTTGTAGGATAACTGCAAAAATAAATAAATATTAACCCAGAAACCAAGAATGTTCATCCTGTTCTTAAGTTAATGGCTCGTTTAATATTACAAGCACTCAACTCATGCATTTATGAGTATCCTAAGAGTTATGTTGTTGTGCCCAAATTTAAAAATAAATAAACAAATCACAAGCCTCTTGACCTCAATTAATCATTCAATGAAAGGCTTGGACTGAGTAGTTTGATATATCTTGTTGAAACTATATTTCACCAGGTTTTACTGAGTAGGCAAAGTAAATGTTCCCCATCTTCTCATGCCAGGTTGTGCAAGTCATCTAACAGTTAAGGACCATGCTCGAAACTTTTCCATACAAGTTTCAAGATGACANTTTTTTTTTTTTTTTTTACTATTTAATACAATATAAATCAGGAAACAATATAATTTACCACAATAAGTTTGTCCTCTTTGTTGCAAGCAGACGAAACCTCGCTTAAGAACTGAGGATTTTTCACCCTACCTAAAGGTCAAAATTTCATCATTTGCTCATTGACTTTAAAATTTTCAAACAAAAACAATATTAAAAAAAAAAAAAAACCATATAAAGAGGCTTATCATAGTTAGAAATTGAAATTACCCTCTGGTGTATTGAACATGTAAGGAATGTTCAAGATCTTATCTGCACCCACATGCCCTTTCTTGTACTCTTCCACAGTCCTATTTACAATTTGAATAAAGTTTCAAATTTCTTTTAGAATGAATAGAACTTTAAAGTTAAGACCTTTTTTTAAAAAAAAATCCAGTTAAATCACATCTATAGTATTTTCAGTAATTTGAAGAAGAAATGCATGGATCAAAGTACAAAAACAAAGAGCCTTTTACTTACCTAACATCCAGATATTTGTGGCCAGAATTGATAAGATCCTTAGTTGCATGAACATCAACGGTGACAACTTCTGCTCCCGAGCTACAAAATATAAGAAGAAGAAGAAGAAACAAAACACGAGAGAACATAGCCCAGGAAAAACCCATATCAAATTTCGCAGTCAAGTATATAGTTCTGAAAATTTTATATGTGTGGTATCGAAGAGAAATGAAATAGACCTTTCTAAAGAGCCCATGAAGAAGATCAGAAATGGGGTTTATATAGCTTGGATTTTCACGTTCAAGATCTGGGGGCTGTCGGCCTGATTTGCCACAAGGAAAGTCAACTGAATTTACAAAACGTGGGCTGAGCTAACTGGTCACAGTGGCGCAATTCACATTCTGTGGGAAGAAATTAATGTGCTGTTATATAGATAAGGAATAAAGTTCCGGGTACGTATATTGTGTCCAATGAAATCGTGCCACGTGGGGCACGAGAAAATGCTTGGCTTTGATTGGAGTAGTTGCACAGTTGGGAGTTGGGACTGACTCGAACTCCACTAAAAGCGTGGGCCTAAAATAATGTTGTATTGTTGCCTGCCAAAGCATTTGTAGTTAACGAAAACTTGTGAAGCAAACATAAATAAATCTTTTGACAAGGAACATTTTGTTCAAAATAATGGTTGAGTAATACTTGAAAAATAATACAGACAGTCACACAGCAACTTCTTCGTATTAAGAAATCTTAATGCACTAGTCATCACGCATCTCCTTCTAAAGTAAAGTAAAAAAAAAATAAATAAATAATTTATAATATAGCAATCACCATGTCATCAGCATTAGAGGGTGTCGTTACCACTTACAACAATTAATGACACCAAGATTAATGACATTGGTGTCATATAGTTTATAAATTTTGAAAGATATTAGGATTACAATTTTTGTCATAATTTGTCCAATAAAAGTGGTAGGTCCATGGGTTCTACAAGTCCACTACTCACAATTCACTATGTAGATAAATTGTAACAAAAGTTGTATTCTTAATATTACTAGTAAATTAAAATTTTCTTGTACTTTATTTTTGCACCAAACGCGCGCATAGTGAAAGTGTTTTTTACACGTGTATACTTAACCCAAATTTTCAGTTGTAATTTGTAAAAAACACTTGTGAGTACACAGGTGTAACAAGTTTTAGCCTATTCCAATATGGATGCAACAGTCTTTAGACTCTGTCTTTATAAAACTGTTGTTGAAGTCATGCAACCCATTAAAACATTTCTTTTTCTTCTTTTCCCTTCTTTTTAAGGGCAAAAATCTTATGAAATTCACCTTGTTTTCTCCTCTCCATTTTAAGGGGTGTGAAAATCATGATGCATGATTAATGTCATACAGATGAAAGTTAGCAGATAGTGGCACTATGCGGCAAGTCTAGAAGCAAAGTGAGCAAAGGAAGCAACTCCTGTAAATAGTAGTCAATTACAATATGCTTACAGATAACTTGGAAACAGAATTAGACAAATCAAAGGGATCATAAGAATGTTGAGCCTTGGGACTGAGCTGGTGAACCATCTGCTTGGAGTACCCATGAAAAGCAATCGTCATGTCAAGCTCTCTTATATTTCTGTTTTCTGCTGAACCACTTATAAAGCAATCCATAATTAGTTCATTGGCCTCCACAGCATGGATATCAACCATTTTCGGCCAATTCAATTGGGATATTTACAGCACCTATCAATATAGTGCGATAGTAGTATTGGTCATTCAAAAATATGATAAAAAATTACTGTTAAGTTAGAAAATATAATGGTTTACATATGGTTTTATTTTGTTTCATAAAATGTCAATCAGACACACGCGCAAATATACGCACACGTGTGTATATACACACATGCATAAAATGACAACGTATCCTGTACAATTTTGTGGATTAAAACCCAGATCATATAAAAAAGCACTCTTGGACATCATCCCAGATTTCTCTCAAGACTTCAGAGACTGAGAAGCACTAAGGAAGCTTCTAATGTTCTTCATGAAATGTCCTAGTTAGACAGAGAGCACCCTGAAATATTAAAAAGAGAATTATAGAAAAGAAAAAGATGGACTTAACTGTGGAAACAAGATTAACATAGAATCACACCAAAAAATCTGAACAAGCCTCAGGCCAGTATTCAAAATGACTAGCATTTTAACAGTTCGATGCAGATTAGCTTGATTCAGATCAAAGAAAATATCTCTAGAGATCAATTGGTTTCAACTTCAGAATGCAAAGAAGGCTGGTGAATAGTGAAAATCTTGCACATTTTCCATCTTTTTGAGTAGAAGTCCCCAAAATTTTGAAGTCAGAGGGAAAAACAAACTACGTACCTAATGTCAAGAACTAGACCGATCCTTATTTCCATTTGTTGATTCTATACCCTAATTCCTTTCTTCACCTGCAAGAAGAGAACAACCAAATTTTACTCAGAACAAACCACATTCTGCATGATGCCATAGCAATTTGACCAGGAGTATGCAAGAAATGTAGGAACAGGATACATTTCATCCCAAAATATGAGGGAAAATAGGCATAAATTACGTTAGTTTTGTCTACCTAAAAGGCAAGCACATTTACCACACATTTTTAAATCTAAGACCTGCCACCCATATTGATCCACAAGGCCAAGCACTTCCTGCATTAAAGTTATTGCTTAGGGAGACCAAATATGGATCATCCACCCTTGTAAGGAAAAACTCTTCAAACTCCCACTTGCCATCAAGGTTGTGAACTGTTAACAAAATTTACTACATATACTATCATTAGGTTCATTTTTATAAGTGATCATCTATAATTGATTGAAGTCTCCATTGCCAAGCCTGGCTGGCAAGAAGAAAATTCTAGACTTGTTTGCTGGGACCAAGAGTATATTTAGCATGCAAGGACAACACGCAAGACTTTTGTAGGATAACTGCAAAAATAAATAAATATTAACCCAGAAACCAAGAATGTTCATCCTGTTCTTAAGTTAATGGCTCGTTTAATATTACAAGCACTCAACTCATGCATTTATGAGTATCCTAAGAGTTATGTTGTTGTGCCCAAATTTAAAAATAAATAAACAAATCACAAGCCTCTTGACCTCAATTAATCATTCAATGAAAGGCTTGGACTGAGTAGTTTGATATATCTTGTTGAAACTATATTTCACCAGGTTTTACTGAGTAGGCAAAGTAAATGTTCCCCATCTTCTCATGCCAGGTTGTGCAAGTCATCTAACAGTTAAGGACCATGCTCGAAACTTTTCCATACAAGTTTCAAGATGACATTCATAATTGAATTGACAAAATAAGGACTGAAGTGGGAGCATGAGAAAAGAGAGTATGACCAGCATGCAATATAGAGTAACCAGGCCTTGAAATTAGCACCCCATGATTTATGAAAAAATAATTGCAGAGAGATTATACTCAAGATAAATTTTATGATTCTGTGAACAGTTCAAATTAGCAACAGATCATGATCCAAATAGAGATAACATGTATGTACCACAATCAAAAAGTAACCTACTGCCTGAAATATTCAACAAAGTAATTTAACATTGCTCCTTTAAAAACTAAAAACTAAGACTGATATTTGCTTACATCAGAACATGCAATTTTCGTTGCCAAATCATGCTTGCACACTGGGCAGAATGTACCCGACTTATTCAACCATGAGTCCATGCAGATTGAATGAAATCCTGCAATAAGAATTCAAGTTGATAACTATATCTCTCTAGATGTCTAGATATATGATGTTATGTAAAATGTAATTAATTTTGATGGAGTAAATACTATAATGTTAACGATCTCCACTAAAATATAATAGCACGTGGCAGCTTATGATACAATCATGTGATAAACATAAACCAGTGTCCATGTGTGCGTCAGTAAGTGCATAATATTTCTGTCCAGCTGAACTTTTGTAAATAAATGGTAATGGTAGTTCAATGACATCATAAGAGCAATGGTTTATTCCTTTTTCATTGGAAAGCTTCTTCTAGTTCTTCCTTCTTGGACCTAGTGTGGTACTCTTATATTTGTAACAACTAGTGAGAGCGCCAGCTGTCAACATACAAGCTCAGTAAGTAAAACTATGCATCACTTCTTCTCCATAACCTAACTTTTTAGATTGTAACAGTCTCAAGAGCATCATGACCTGCCAAGGCAGCCTATGAACTTTATAGCTACCCCAGACATGCAGGTAACAGAACTATATGAAAACATCTACAAGCACCCCATTGTAGTGCAAGACAGGGACTGTAACCCTATTGTAATTGCCTATAATATTAAACATGTGAGAAAAGCCCTACCATGTCGGCAGGGAAGAACTTTAAGAATTTCCCCATCTTTGTAATCCTCAAGGCAAATGGCACAAGTGTCTTCAGTGTGGTGATCCCTCAGATGAGCAGAGCTGAACGTGACGCAGGGTAGAGCTTCCACCATCTCAGCATCTACTCTTTGAGAGCGGTAATGTGTTCCTTGTGAAGACGACCAATGTCTGGGTGCAAAGTAGACAAACACCGCGATTGCACATATGACAACAAACGAGATAAAAGATATTGTCAACACCGTCCAGGTTGATTCATAATGATTTGGGTATAGACAGCATCTGCCATTTCCCTCTTCAGCATACTGCTTCAAGGTTTCACCAGCAAACTTAGAAACAAAAATCGCATGCACTGTAATGTTCTTCGGGTGTATCATCACTGCAAACAAAATGGGGCAGCAAGACATTATAATACGCGAAACACTACAATTTCTCCATTTATTTCAATTGAAATAGCTGCACACCCATAAACTATCACTCGTCCCAAAAATTTAAGTCTTACATGGGAAGAAGAGTGGACAGGATTCAAACTCATGACCACTTGTTCTCATACCATGATAAAATACCACTTGACCCAAAACCTTAAAATTTTAGAAAATACTAAATTTAATCATTTAACCATTATTCTAACACTCTATTTAAACCTCCATTTAATTTGTGCAATATATCGGGTTCATTTTATTAGGCGTTTTGATAGCTTAAAAGAGCGTTTTTAAAACTCAAAACTCTGTTTTGCAACCATAACTCCTCATAGTTTTTCCAACAGTTTATACAAACGCACCCATCATTCAGACAATTATAGAGAGTTATATATTGTGTATTTACCAATCAAAAAGCGGAATCCAACGATTGAAGCAATAAACATAGACATTTAAAGGGGACAAGCTGACTCACTGTAAACCAAGCTTCCATCGTTTTGATCATTGTAAACAATTGCGGCGCGAAAGCCAGCATTCTGTGCATTACGGATTTTATCTTCGAAAGCACATCCACCCCTAATTATCAAAGCCAATCTCGTTTGCTCAGTTCCTTTGTTTTGAAGCGAAGAGCAAGCCTCCAAAGGATCTGCTACATACAGTGTTCCACATGTACCAGATCTATTGACAGCAACAGCTATAAAAAATAAAAAATTTAAAATTTTTTTAAAAAAAATTGGGATATGAATTAAGAGAGCTCTCTCTGAATTGAAGCGAAAGAGTGGAAATTAGGTTACGAGTAAAGTAAAGTAAAAGGTTTTGCATTTACTTTATGAGGCATGACTAAGAATCATGGAATTGATTTTTTTTTTCTCTAGGTTTTCTCAGCAACCAAACAGGGACAAGAAAGAAAGAAAGAAAGAAAAAAAGAAGTTACCAGATTTGGCGGGAAGGTCGGGGAAGGACGTGGAGAACGAATCGATCGAAACAGTAGCAGAGGTACGTGGGATTGCGTATGGAACGAACACGAAGAAGAATCCGATTAACGCTTCCCACATCTCGCCCTCTCGCAATCTCTGTTTCTTACGTTTTGATGGTCCAGAATTTACAATGACAAACAATTACAGTACACAACTTCTGTTTTTTTTATTTTTTATTTTATTTTTCTCATTCAAAAAAAAAAATAAGGATTTACACTAAAAAAGACAATAAATAATACTATCTTAGCTCACTTTTTTTTTTTTTTTTTTTATGATTAAAAAAAAAAAAAAAAAAAAAAAAAAAAAAAAAAAAAAAAAAAAAAAAAAAAAACTAACTTGTAGTAAATGGGATGGCAGGGTTTCAAGCATGTGAGCAACATGGGAGGAGGCTATCTCGCCTGGGTGGAGAATGGATTTCTTGTGCAAAAGCCAGACGCTAAGCTGTGATCTCTATAATTGTATAAAACAACCATAATTTGCAGCCACGAGCAAAACATTGTAGAATATGTACTTTTTTTAAAAAAAAAAAAGTTTGTGAGATATGTAACTTAATTTTCTTTTAGTAAACAGTAATATTTATTAGAATGCACATGAAAATAATAATATTAGTGTTTTAAACCGAGTTTATAATACATTATATAAATAAAGTACAGCTACAAAAATGTCTAACATTTATAGTTGTAGACTGAAGTTACAAACAACAAACACTAGTAATTAATTTAGTTTTGCATGTTATTAATTATTATCACGTCATGCACTTTGTTATCAATATTGTTTATATCTAACTTTATGGTTTTACCGTTTTACACTTTTACTATCGGCATCTTGGCCAGTGGTATTTCGGCTTAATGACACCTCCGTTGGTAAATATATATAGATTAGTTTGATCTCTCATGCCTTCATCTAGCAAAAAAAAAAAAAATAATAATAATAAAAATGAACAATGGTTCTAAATACTTGGAAAATTGGGGTTTCAAAATGGTCTAATAGCACTGAGATCACACTGAAATTCAAATCACACAGTTCAATTAAAACATCGATCGGTGATTCCCTAAACTGCAGTGCAATTTATGTACCGTACATATTCTCTTTCAAAAAGCTTACAAATAGGAGTAATTTTTTAGGTAAAACTTGTATCCAGTATACTGGAACACTAGACATAATAAATCACGTTCTCCTATTTTACATGCCATTCATTTCTATAATCTATCCAAGAATTGATGGTTCATTGGATCAAACTAAATTTGCCACATTTTTTCCCTTCACAAGGGATATCAAACTAATTGGTTTTAGTTAAGTCAATTAATAAATTTTTTTGCTGCTAAATAAGAAATTTTGTATTAAATCATGCCTACACAAAATAAGAAAAAAATTTAAGCTAAGTTTACTAGTTCCTTAGTTGTTATATGCATGCGCCATAGGATTCTTAATTATATGCAACCATGTGGTTGTATTAATTAATGAACTAGATAGAATTTAATTGTCCTTGATCAAATTTTTTTTTTTTTGGTTAATTGTTTTTTTTTTTTTTTGGGTGGTTAATTGTTTAGTGCAAGTATAAGGTTAAGGATTCAATTGAAAAAACTTAAAAAACAACACCTAACAACCTATACCTAAGTTTTTCCTAAGGAAAGACTTTCCATGTCTTAATATGATATTAAATTTGATTCTAAAAAAATGATATTAAATAACAATAACCATTTAGCAAACACTACAAGTTCAAATCTTATTATATCTTTAAAACCCAAAAAAAAAAAATGTTATAATTTGCCTCAATTTCCTATTTGGATTTGTTTTTTTTTTTTAATTGCTTTTCCTTGAAGTGAAACTAAAGATTTTCCTCGTTATGGAAGAAAATTATATATTCTTTTTGGTATAGAATATCGATAGAAAAAATATTTCATATTGAAGAAATAATTGGACGTTCCTTCTTCGTGAATGAACAGAATTGTTGTAAAGAGTTTGATCATTTTTGCCTAAGAATCCTCCACATGAGAACAAATACTCTTATTGAGTGAGAGAGTTATTGGGAGTATTGAATTCTTGGAATTGAGTTTGTGTGTTAATTTGTTTGTGAGAGAGTTTGTTTGTGTTTGTAAGGTTTAATTTGATTCATAAATGTTTAAAATCCATTTTACTCTTCCTTTCCTTCGCCTATTTTCCATCCTCTCCCTTTTCACCCCAATCAAGCATAGGTTAACTCTCCACTTGTTTTGATGTTAGTGATTTTTGGAAATGGGTCATGTGGGGCGCGTGGGCCTGACAACCACAGCCCATCGCATAGTAGGCCAAGGCCAACGCCGAGGAGGACTGACCAGCCAAGGCTAAGTCAGACAAAGCCTCTTTTGTGACCCACGCCGAGAACCTGTTCGTCCTCGGCATTCTAAGGATAATTTTGGGAGGCACAAGCCCAGAGCAGCTGTCACATTCGCACTTAATGCATTCACCTAACCCCTTCTAGCCGCATTAATGGGGAGATAACCCTTAGCAGGGCAACGTTGGTCAGAGTGAACCACTCGAGTACTGATAAGGCCTCTGATGGGACGGACGGCCAGAAGAGAGGCAAATGGATGATCAACAGATGGAATAAGGAGATAGGAAGATGAAGACTATATAAGTATAGCAAGTAAAGTAAAGAAAGAGGGGGGGAAAAAAGACAGAAGAAAAGGGTCTCCTCGGCCACGGGCCGAAGAGCATCCCCCCATTTGTAAAGAAACTCTAGGTATTCTTTTATAAAAGAAAGTTCATGCATGGTGATCGACGGCCAGCGCCTAAACCTTTAACCCACTCTCTACAAATTTATTGTTTAGGCTTGATTGGGCTGAAAACCCATTCATACTCTACTCAGGGTCAATCCAAACTGAGTCCCTACAGGTCATATTTCAAAAAACATTTTTTGAAAAATTATCTCATTTTCTGTGTTTGATAGTGAGCTTGAAAATGAGCTGAAAAACATTTTAATGTGTTTGGTATGCACAAAAAATTATCAACATTTATTGTATAATTCAAAACATGTGTATCATGTAAACCAACTAATGTAATCAATATAAATTGCAAACCAAGTATGAACTTGGTTTTCCATCTAAAATTTTGAAAAAAGACTTGTCATTCTAATACGATAATAATTTTTGAAATTTAAGTTCTCAATTAACTAGATACTATCAAAATTAGTTGTCCAATATTATTTTATAGACTCCCTATTAGTTATTCAAATTTACAATCACACATGTTATTAATAATCCACTTCACATCTTCAAACAATCTATTTCTTACGGGCATTTGATGTACAAATTTATGCCCGCACCCACACAACTCTTGGCTATGAAATGAGTTAATTGAAGATAATTTTTTTTTTTTTTAATTATTGAAATCTATCATTGGTTTTACTTAAAAGACAAAATTTAGCTGTTTGAAGTAACCTTTTTAAACTTAATACGTGACAAATTATAAAACTATTCATGTGTATTATTTAATGTGCGTTTGGCTCCAAATTAAAAAGTCAACTTATTTTACTATTCAACTTATTTTTGTTACTATTTATGGGTCCCATTGCACTTTTTGGTACTATTCATGGGTCTCATTGTACTATTTCAGCTAACTTTTACCTTTATCTATAATACTTTTAACAAAAAGTTTTCAGTTTCAGCAAAATAAGTAGATCTCAAACAAACTCTTAAACAAGTCATATGACTCATTTAAAACATCATGTCACTAAAATGACACATGAATGATCTCTTTAATTGTCACATAGTAGGTTGAAGCAAAATAGCTCAAAAAAAGTTTAGAGCGAAAAATTTTCCTTTATTTAATAGTAGGTATTATGAAAGCTATAAGTCTATGACCCCCAACAACTTTATTTTGTTTTTCATTTACAAATTTTTAAACTTCTCTCTCTCTCTCTCTCTCTCTCTGAGAGATATATATATATATATATAAAATTTTTTTTTGGTCCTTTTCATTTACAATTTTCATTTCTCTCTATCCAGCCGCTTCTTTTTCATTTACAATTTTTAAAGTTAATTAAAAATCAATTAATACCAAGTGAGTGATAGAAAGAACTATACGCCTACACTCACATAGCTCTTTGCTTTGTTATCAATAGTTTCACATGTTGCTTATTGGCTTCCTTTGTTTCAAGCAACACGATAGAGTTGTTTTCCCAAAAAAAGAAAAAAAAAAAACATAAAATAACCTCTAAAAATAAGTCGTGCTCTTAATAGAGTTTTTCATTGACAAAAAATAGTTTTCATTTAACCATTTTTTTTCCTATCAAAACAAATGGATAATAAGATTCTTAAGAATTGTTTGTCTGCATGTATGGTTGTAAGTGTGTATGCTAGTCTTTTCTTTAATCATTATTATTAATTTTCCACGCATAATATGTTTTGGCTTCAATGGGAGAAATCTTTGACTTCCAATAAATTCTCTGATATACATAATAGTCCAAACATGAAAAGTTCATTTTTGTTTAGAAAGAAAAAAAAATGAAAAGTTCATTTCTATTTTTTTTTTCCCGAACAATTATTTGTCTTTCTTGTGTAGTTGTTTGCTCATTTAAAATCTTTTTTTTTTGTTTTGTTTTATTTATTTTTTTCCTAATGACTTATTTGTTTTTATTCATAGATTCTATTGGTTAGAATGTTACCAATGCCACGCATACAATTGCGTCCGCAGTCATTTTAGTCACAGACACGCGTGTAGTCGCGTCCACTGCCACACGATGCGTCCAATCATATCAGACTAAAGCGCCTCGACCCAATCAATGCACTTGTGCTTTCCAACTTCTTGACCTAAAACTTAAAAGGAATAACAAAGAGAAGATTTATACCTTGCCAAAATCTTCTTCATCGCCATTTTCTGAGGCCTTGTGTCTAAATGTCTGATGTATGTTTGAATTATTGATGTTTAAATCATATTTTGTCATGTACAACTCAAAAGATAATAAATGACTTGGTGTTTGTCAATCAGTAATGATAGAAAGACCAATACTAATATCGAGGGCAATGATATGAGACAATAATAATTATAATAATTCTAAATATATTAGAAGACAACAACAATTTAAAAAACTAACTCAACTATTTTTCAATATCATAATACAGACCACAAGTTAATAGAAAAGTTTACTCAACCTAAAGCAAAAATTCAACCAAAATTTTTTTACAGCCCTTGTACAGACCAAAATCAATTAGAAAACCCAAATTTCATCCCGAGAATGGTATCAAACGGACAATACAAAGCATTAGACCTACCAACCATTGTCTTGTATAAAGAAACCATCTGCCTATACTTTACTCCCTGGCACACATCAGCCGTTGCTACAGAAGTTTCAAGCTCCACCATTCTCTACCGAAACACATCAGAAACAGCTTGAAGTTGGTCAGAAGTAGTCAAAACAGTTGACTTCAATTCACCAATGTCAAATTGAATATTGGACACCCAGACTAGATATCCTCCACCCCAAATTGGATATCATCCACCATGTATTCAACATGACTAAAGCTTGCACTAGTTTGGTATGCCTCATACCATCCAAGTGTAGACAACCCAAATCCAACTAGAGTAAACTCCAATTGAATCTTCTTCAAGACCTTTCTATTTCAGGAAAGAATCGACCATAGCTCTCCTCCTCATTTCAGCCCTCTCAAGTAACTCATAGGCCTTTTGCTATCCCCTACAAAATCCAGTCACAAGCCAATAAAATGCATAATGAAAAAGTACCACAGAAACACTAAGCTTGTATGTTTAAAAATCTACATTTCTATTACTATTCAAGTTAATTTATTTATTTATTTTTTAAATAAAAAAAGTATGTATTTTATTACTGGACTCTTTAGTGGTATATATTATTATTAACAAATATCTTACCATTCCATCTTGAACATAAATTTCTGAATAACAAAAAGAATCTTAAATGAAACATACATTTCAGCTTCTTGACCTTAAAACTTCAAGGAATAGCAAATACAATCTTAACTTAGACCTAGGGTATGTTGGTTAACTATTTTTTTCTTTGGCCTTTTTCTTTTTGATAACAGATTTCTATCTCTAACCAAAAAAAAAAAACTTGTTTGGTAACTAGAAACAATTAAAAAAAACAAAACTATTCACTAGACAAGTTATGACCATTTCGCGACTAGCCACGTTTCAAATTGAATTGGCAAACTGCTCTACTTTCTTGCTATTCTTTTCAACCAGTTGCACTAGTTTGGTATGCCTCATACCATCCAAGTGTAGACAACCCAAATCCAACTAGAGTAAACTCCAATTGAATCTTCTTCAAGACCTTTCTATTTCAGGAAAGAATCGACCATAGCTCTCCTCCTCATTTCAGCCCTCTCAAGTAACTCATAGGCCTTTTGCTATCCCCTACAAAATCCAGTCACAAGCCAATAAAATGCATAATGAAAAAGTACCACAGAAACACTAAGCTTGTATGTTTAAAAATCTACATTTCTATTACTATTCAAGTTAATTTATTTATTTATTTTTTAAATAAAAAAAGTATGTATTTTATTACTGGACTCTTTAGTGGTATATATTATTATTAACAAATATCTTACCATTCCATCTTGAACATAAATTTCTGAATAACAAAAAGAATCTTAAATGAAACATACATTTCAGCTTCTTGACCTTAAAACTTCAAGGAATAGCAAATACAATCTTAACTTAGACCTAGGGTATGTTGGTTAACTATTTTTTTCTTTGGCCTTTTTCTTTTTGATAACAGATTTCTATCTCTAACCAAAAAAAAAAAAAACTTGTTTGGTAACTAGAAACAATTAAAAAAAACAAAACTATTCACTAGACAAGTTATGACCATTTCGCGACTAGCCACGTTTCAAATTGAATTGGCAAACTGCTCTACTTTCTTGCTATTCTTTTCAACCAGGTTTATTAATAAATTAATACACACATTATTCTACTTTTCAAAACAAAACAGTACTATTGACTAGGCAACTCGCGACCATTTAGAGACTTACATATACTTAAATATCAACCATATACTTACACATACTTACATATACTTAAATATCAATCAAAGAAAATGTGACTCAGATCTTCTAGATTTCTTAGGGTACTCTACCAAATATATATATATATATTTTTTTTTTAAAAAATCTTAACCACTCTTTTATGATTTAAGGGTCTAGATTTTGCTATGTTAATATTTCTCTAGATTCTGGTGGTGTAAGGTAATGAAAGACTTTGTGTTTATCAAATTTTGTCATGTACAACTCAAAAGATAATAAATGACTTGGTGTTTGTTAATCTGTAATGATAGAAAGACCAATGCTAATATGGAGGGAAATGATATGAGACAATAATAATAACAATATTAGAAGACAATAACAATTTGAAAACTAACTCAACTATTTATCAATATCATAATATAGACCACAAGTTAATAGAAAAGTTTACTCAACTTAAAGCAAAAATTCAACCAAAATTTTTTTACACGCACTTGTACAGATCAAAATAAATTAGAAAACCCAAATTTCTTCCTGAGAATGGTGTACAAACCAATATCAATTAGAAGACCCAAAATTTGTTTACCCTCTAAAAAAAAAATTAGGAACACCCTCAAATAAAATAAAATACAATAATTTGTTCTACTTTCAAGCAAAAAAAAAAAAAAAAAAAAGCCCAAAAAAAAGCCCAAAAAAAATTTTGAACTAAAATCTAGAAAAAAAAAAAGTTGTAATAGGCAAGCCCACCAAAAAAAAGCCCAATATACTGAAAACAGCAACCCACGGATTCTCAAAAAAGAAAAAAAAAAAAAACTGATCGGTACAAAACTGATCAATGCAAGCCCAGCAAAGAGCAAACCCATGCATACTCAACAAATATAATAATAATACCCAATCATATTTTAAGCTAAAACAATTCCTAACCTAATAAGAACCTCACGTCCTAACTTGAGTCACTTCTCAGCAACAGCAGTGACTCAGCAAGGCAGCGATTCTGAAAAAAGAAAAGAAAAAGACCCAGCAAGGTAGTAATAGCAACACTGAACACCCAAAGTAGCTCTGCGACGACTAGATCGGAGATTGACTTGGCTCAGATTGGAGATTGCGAGATCGGTGACGGCAAAAGTGATATCGGTGACAGCAAAAGTGAGATTGGGAAATAAGAACCTCAGCCTCCAACGTGTTGCAGTGGCGCTGCCCTTGACCTTAGGCAACATCAAGGTATTCCACTTCTCTCTCTCTCTCTCTCTCTCTCTCTCTCTCTCTCTCTCTCTCTCTCTCTCTCTCTCTCTCTCTCTCTCTCTCTCTCTCTCTCTCTCTCTCTCTCTCTCTCTCTCTCAATACTCATAGTCTAACCTGTGTTGTGAGTCTTGTAACTTAGACTTATCTTTTGACAATATAAATTGCTTGGCTTTTGTCTTTTTGTGTAAGTGTATGTAAATATAAAAATATGTAATTGTGTTGAAATTGCTGATTGGCTCTTGTCTCTTAGTGTGGGGTGGATGGGGTCGTGGCATTGAATTGGAGTAGTGGTATATGGTCCCTCAAAAGTAAGTGAATACACATTATAAAAGACAAAAAAAAAAAAAATTATGTTAAGCAGTTTTGCAGTGGGTTGATATACATATATACACACTCTTATTGTACTATTTTGGTTGTTGTTCTTCATTATTTAATTACATATTTATGTAATAATATTCTAAAACAGTAATTGTTATGTAATAACTAAATGATTTGAGTGTCAAAAAAAGAAAAACTAAATGACTTGTTTTATTTGAGGTTTACTTATTTGGATCAATAATTTATGTTGTATAAGAAAATATAAATATATTATTTTTAATTTTTTTTAGAAACCCCGAAACACCCTGAAATGGTACGTCAAAATAGATCGGTACCGAAATATTCCATTCCACTAAATAAACCGAAACAAGATCCAAAACGATATTCATAACATTACTTTCAAGTTTCAAGAAAAAAGAAAAAGCTAAAAAAAAAATTTGAAATAAAATCTAAAAGAGAAAAAATTGTAGCAGAGAATCTGAAGAAAAAAAAAATTGTAATAGAGCAAGCCCACTCAGGAACACCCTGAGAAAAATTCCTGGAGCCGCCACTGGATTCGAATCCTCTAAATTTCCGGGGGGGGGGGGGGACTCTCTAAAGATTTCTGTCATTGACTACATTCTGCAGAAATTCAACCCCCATTAAGCTTTCTTTAAGCTTCCCTAAGCTCTCTGGAGCTCACTCAAAACCTTTCTCAACCTATAGTCACCATAACACCAACATTCACCACCTTGCTTACACCTTCTTACTCCATAAATGTCCCATAACTGACCAACCTAGCTACCCTCTTTGAAATTCAGGGTTTGTTTGCTATCTTGCTCGTGGTTTAGCCTCCCTCAAGCTCACCACTCATCATCCTTAGCCCACACTCATCTAATCTCGGATGTTCTCTTCCCTTTTTTCACACAAACATAGCCCATAAATGTCTCTCAACTAGTCATAAATAGACCACTCACAAAAAGCCTTGATCTTGGTGTCAATCCCATCTCACTCACTCAAAATAGCCCACATTCACCTGAGTCATGCCTTATAATTATACACTCACCAAAATCTTAATTTAATACTTGCTGCACTGAGCTGTGGATTTTTCTCTCCCTTCATTTCATCATATTTTTCCTCTTTTATTTGTAACTATGGAGCCTTTAATCCTTGTTTATTATTATTATTATGATAAAGAACATAATGTATTTGTAACAATTGAATTTTTCCCTCACATTGATGTAATGATAGCTGAAAGTACTATAAATTCCCCTGTCCAAGACACACAAGGACCCCCAAGAGTGAACACTTTCCTAAATTTATTTAATCATTGACTGCTGGACTCTAAGTATAATTTCACCCCTATCGCTGGAGATAATATCGTATCGCTAGCGGACTGATTTGAACTATGATGCCGTAAAAAGACTAATAATATAACAAACTAACAACAGTAACGTGTTTATTGTGCTTTGTTGTTGTCTTCTTGTTAGGCTGCAACCTCTATCTCTTGCTTAGGAAGACTTACACAACACTAAAAGCCTTTGGGCTTTACTTGAAGGGCCCATTGTCGAGTTTTGGCTTGGTTACTCTATATTCTATTTGGGAACATCAAAATTTTCCCCTCAACACCTACCAACCACTGTCTTGTATAAAGACACCATCTGCCTATACTCAACTCCCTGACGCACATCAGTCATTGCTATAGAAATTTCAAGCTCTACCATCCTCTATTGAAATACATCAGAAGCAGGTTGAAGTTGGTCAAAACAGTTGACTTCAATTCATCCATGTCAAATTGAATACTCGACACCCCACATTGGATATCCTCCACCCCAAACTGGATATCCTTCACCTAGTATTCAACATGACTGAAGCTTGCATTAGACTAATATGCCACATACCATCCAAGTGCAAACAACCCAAATCCAACCAAAGTGAACTCCAATTGAATCTTCTTTAAGATCTCTCTGTTTCAGGAAAGAATCGACCATAGCCCTCCTCCTCATTTTAGCCCTCTCAAGTAACTCATGGGCCTTTTGCTGTCCCCTACAAAACCCAGTCACAAGTCAATAAATACATAATGAAAAAGTGTCATAGAAACACTAAGATTGTATGTTTAAAAATCTACATTTCTATTACTATTCAAGTTAATTTATTTACTTTTATTTTTTATAATAAAAAAGTATGTATTTTATTACTGGACTTTTTTGTGGTATATGTTATTATTAACAAATATCTTACTGTTCCATCTTGAACATAAATTTCTAAATAATAAAGAGAATCTTAAATTAAACATACATTTCTACTTCGTAACCCTAAAACTTCAAGGAATAGCAGATAGAATCTTAAACTTAGATCTAAGGGTATGTTGGTTAACTATTATTTTCCTTGTTTGGTAACTAGAAACAATTAAAAAATAAGATTACTGACTAGACAAGTTATGACCATTACGTGACCAACCAAGTTGCGAATTACATTGGCAAATTGCTCTATTTTCTTGCTCTTCTTTTCAACCAGCTTTATTAATAAATTAATACGCACATTACTCTACTTTTCAAAACAAAACAATACTATTGACTAGGCAAGTTGCGACCATTTCACAACTTACATATACTTAAATATCAATCATATACTTATATATACTTAAATATCAATCAAAGAAAATGTGATTCGGACAGTGGTGGCGCCATGTTCATGTCAGGGTGTTCCTAGGAACACCCTGACCTGAAAAAAAAAAAATTTTATATATAATAATTAAATTTTTATTTCAAATATCTAGATGTTAGGTAAGTAAAAGGCTCTTTGTTTTTGTACTTTGATCCATGCATTTCTTCTTCAAATTACTGAAAATACTATAGATGTGATTTAACTGGATTTAAAAAAAAAAAAAAAAAAATTTAAGGGTCTTAACTTTAAAGTTCTGTTCATTGACTTCATTCTGAAAGAAATTTGAAACTTTATTCAAATTGTAAATAGGACTCTGGAAGAACACAAGAAAGGGCATGTGGGTGCAGATAAGATCTTGAACATTCCTTACATGTTCAATACACCAGAAGGTAATTTCAATTTCTAACAATGATAAGCCCCTTTATATGTGGGGTTTTTTTTTTTTTTTTTTTAAATTGTTTTTGTTTGAAAATTTTAAAGTCAATAAACAAATGATGAAACTTTGACCTTTAGGTATGGTGAAAAATCCTCAGTTCTTAAGCGAGGTTTCGTCTGCTTGCAACAAAGAGGACCAACTTATCGTGGTAAATTATATTGTTTCTTGATTTATACTGTATTAAATAGTAAAAAAAAAAAAAAAACCTTTAATATGGTCCAAGTTCTTCCTATCAAATATCATGGACATGTTCTTATCTTATATCTCTGTTGATGTTATCTCTGCATAGGGTTGTCAAGGTGGGGTCAGATCCTTGTCTGCAACTGCCGATCTTCTTAGCGCTGTAAGTCTTATGAAAATTAAATTGATTGTATATATCTTTCAATTATTAGCTGGTCAGATTTCATGCTTAATTAATAAAAAAGCTACTTGAACATCATAATTTCTGCAACAATTTTAAGAATTTCTTCATCTTGTTTACAATTTCTTCATCATATTTTGTTAACTGAACAATTAAAGAGAAAACTGAGGGTGTAAAAGAAAGGGTAATTCAAAAAAAAAAAAAAAAACTAACTTGCTAGTAAATGAGATGGCAGGGTTTCAAGCATGTGCGCAACATGGGAGGAGGCTATCTCGCCTGGGTGGAGAATGGGTTTCTTGTGCAAAAGCCACACGCTGAGCTGTGAGCTCTATAATTGTATAAAACAACCATAATTTGCGGCCACGAGCAAAACATTGTCGAATATGTACTTTTTTAAAAGAATAATTTCTGAGATATGTACTTAATTTTTTTAATAAACAGTAATATTTATTAAAATACACACAAATATTAGTATTTTAAATTAGGTTTATAATAGATTGCATAACTAGAATACAACTACAAAATGATCTAATACTTGTAATTGTAGACTGGGGTTATACATTACCACCCTATTGCACTTTGTAATATTCTCTGTAAGCTTATTTCTAAAGTTTTAGCAAATAGACTTAAAACAATTTTACCTTGTGTTATTTTTGAATCTCGAAGTGCCTTTCGATATAGTAAAGCGATCATTGATAACATTTTGGTCGCTTTTGAGACGTTGCACCATATGAAAAATCAAAAATCTAAGAAGGGGGTTTTTATGACTATGAAGTTAAATATGAGCAATGCGTATGACCGGGTCGAGTGGAGCTATTTAGTGAAGATTATGGAGAAAATGGGTTTTTGTGACAAGTGGGTATCTCTTGTCTTTGAGTGCATTAGCACTTTGTCATATTCCATTTTGGTGAATGGGGAGCCTAGGGGAGATATTTGGCCATTAAGAGGACTAAGGCAGGGGGACCTTTGTCTCCCTATCTTTTCTTGTTATGCTCGGAAAGGTTGAATAGGATGCTTCAAAAGACAGCTTTTGATGATTGTATAAGAGGCTTCTCTTTATGCAAAAGGGGTTTGAAAATCTCACACTTATTTTTTGCAGATGATAGCTTATTATTTTGTAAAGCTTCTTTGTTAGATTTACAAGTGGTCCAAAATATCCTATCTTTGTTCGAAAAAGCCTCAGACCAATAGCTTAATCGTGAGAAAACGACCATCTTCTTTAGCAAGGCAGTGAATGAAGAAACAAAAGCCTTCATCTCCAACTACTTAGAAGTACCCGAGGTGAAAGAATACGAAAAATACCTTGGTTTACCGGCTGTGGTGGGAAGGAAAAAAAAAAAGAAAGCCTTAACCTTATAAAAGAAAGAGTGTTGTGTAAACTCCAAGGGTGGAAAGAGAAGCTTTTGTCCCAAGTGATTAGAGAAATTTTGCTCAAAGTGATGGTGCAAGCGATTCCCACATTTGCCATGAGCTGTTTCAAATTACCTGTCGGCCTTGGTGAAGAGATAGAAGCATTGATTTGAAAATTCTTTTGGGGCAACAAGGGGAGCAAAGGAAAATTTATTGGAAAAAATGGGAGGTTCTATGTAAACCTAAAGCTGAAGGTGGGTTAGGTTTCAAAGATTTGGGGAAATTTAATGATGCAATGTTGGCGAAAAGGTGTGGAGATTAATGAAGGATCAAAACTACCTGTTTTTTTTTTGGTTTTCAAAGCCAAATATTTTCCTGCATGATCGATCTTTGAAGCTTTAGCAACTAGGGGTTCCTATGCTTGGCAAAGCATCCTTAAAGCTCGAAAGGTGATCTCAATGGGTATGTGGTGGAGACTGGGGAACGGAAATAGTATAGATATTTACAATGATAACTGGTTGCCAGGGAAGGGGTTTGCCAAAATTGTTTCCCCACATGTGCCTAGTCTGCAAGGAGCAAAGGTAGCCACCCTTATCAATTCGGACACAAGGACCTAGGACTAGAGCTTGTTGCATTAACACTTCCTGAGTTTTGACGCAAACTGTATCAAAGCTATCCCACTGTGTTGGACTAAGCAGAGCAATTGTCCAATATGGCCAGTTGGTAAAATGGTGAGTACTCGGTAAAAATAGGTTATCAGCTTCTCTATGAGGTTGAAAACACTAGTGCCGCATCAAGCTCGGACATGTTGAAACAGAAGCAATTCTGGAAACGTGTTTGGAAGCTCTGCATCCCGAATAAAATAAAAACATTTTCTAAACCAATATCTTTGGACAGTTGTTAACTTTTCCCATAATATATATATATATATATATATCTTTTTGCCTACACGAAGTGACAATTATATCTAGTAATAATCTTAAAACAATATACTAGTGCATTATGATACCAAAATATTTCATACAAAATATTTTAAATGGATCATACAAACATATATTAATATCCCTAATCGAAATTTAAAATGCTCAAAGTAGATGAGAGTATTGCTATCCCTAATTGAATTTTTTTTTAGGAAACAGTAATACTTATTAAAACATACGAACACGATAGTAGTATATAGAGTTTTTTAAACAGGCTATCCCTAATCAAAATTTAAATGCTCAAAGTGGATGAGAGTATTGCTTAGCCCCATATGATTTATTTAATAGTTACTATTAAGGTTTTATAGGTAAATAGGGGTTTGTTATAAACATTAACTTTTTAAATTGAAAGCATAGGAATGCAATTAAGGATCCCCAAATATATTAAATTATGGTTGGGCTAAGATGATTTAACAAAGTGAGTACCTGCTTATTATACTGATTAGGCTGAAATGCATACGTATGGGCAGAAACATTCAACAATAATGATCATAAGATAGTTTAACCTAAGTGAGTGAGGCATTCAAATTGGCTTTTGTGATAAATATTATTAATAGGTCACTTGGGTACATGGTGTAAAATTAATCAAAAATTAGAAATTATATTGAATTCTAATTGAGATATATGTTATGAGTATGTATATTGTTTTTCAATATAATAATGGTTTTAAAGAAAAATTGACTTGAATAATAAGTAATTTGACTTCTTTTTTGGTTTTGTAACATTAATTGAGTATTTAAATTGTTACTTTTACAAAACTTTAGCTAAAAAAAATTGTTACTTTTTTTTTTCTTTCTTCAAAAAAAAAAATAATGAAAAATAAATTGCTACTTTTTCAATAGTTATAAAATTATACAAAAAAAAAAAAAAAATCACAAATGCCAAATTGAATAGCTAATTTGACAAATAATAAAAACGTATAAGATTTTTACAATATTAAAAACTAACTTCAAAATCTAATATCTTGAAAAACAATTTAATAGTTGTGTTTAATTTTAGATGCATTGTGATTGATACTCCATTTCAATTTGAGAATATACACCAAAGTTTGACTATTTATTTATTTATACATGATTTATGAATATCATGTCACTGTTAAGTAATACATACTTCACAAAATATATCTTTATTTTGAGAAGCGGTTTATTTTGGCTATAGATTGTTAAAAAACATGCCAAATCATCTATAATTTATGCCAATTTCATTGATATATTCAGCTTCATTGTTTTCACCTTTGTGAATACTTCTTATACATGTCTATAATTTCAAATATATGTTTTTTTTTTTTTTTTAACTCTACTGTTAATAAATTATCTTGGTATATACTTTATCATTTGCTATCTAAATATATTTTTACTTATCACGTTATTCAAGCAAGAAAAATGCCTCAATCACCATCTTTCAATTGTTTGCATGCAACTAGATAAATATGTCAATTGTTTTCTTGAGGCCAATGTATTTGAATGACATTAAATATAAGTACATATAAAATTTTTTAGTGGCTTTACTTAAAAAATGTTTTAAAAAATTAATGTATTTTAGAAAAAAACTAACAATGATCAGGTGCATTATATTATTGGACAATTGAGTTTGAGTTGTGCAATGTAAAGCCCGCAACTATCAAGTAAACCAAGTAACCAACTATGTCTTAATTTTTTTTTTTTTTTACCAAAAAAAAAAAAGTTTTAAATACGGGTCAAATCACGGGTTAAGTGCGTCAAGTCGGGTCAACCCACAAAAAGGATCGAGTCAAGGGTCAACCCGTTTTTGCTTCCCNTTATATATAATAATTAAATTTTTATTTATTTGTTTACCCTCTAAAAAAAAAATTAGGAACACCCTCAAATAAAATAAAATACAATAATTTGTTCTACTTTCAAGCAAAAAAAAAAAAAAAAAAAAGCCCAAAAAAAAGCCCAAAAAAAATTTTGAACTAAAATCTAGAAAAAAAAAAAGTTGTAATAGGCAAGCCCACCAAAAAAAAGCCCAATATACTGAAAACAGCAACCCACGGATTCTCAAAAAAGAAAAAAAAAAAAAACTGATCGGTACAAAACTGATCAATGCAAGCCCAGCAAAGAGCAAACCCATGCATACTCAACAAATATAATAATAATACCCAATCATATTTTAAGCTAAAACAATTCCTAACCTAATAAGAACCTCACGTCCTAACTTGAGTCACTTCTCAGCAACAGCAGTGACTCAGCAAGGCAGCGATTCTGAAAAAAGAAAAGAAAAAGACCCAGCAAGGTAGTAATAGCAACACTGAACACCCAAAGTAGCTCTGCGACGACTAGATCGGAGATTGACTTGGCTCAGATTGGAGATTGCGAGATCGGTGACGGCAAAAGTGATATCGGTGACAGCAAAAGTGAGATTGGGAAATAAGAACCTCAGCCTCCAACGTGTTGCAGTGGCGCTGCCCTTGACCTTAGGCAACATCAAGGTATTCCACTTCTCTCTCTCTCTCTCTCTCTCTCTCTCTCTCTCTCTCTCTCTCTCTCTCTCTCTCTCTCTCTCTCTCTCTCTCTCTCTCTCTCTCTCTCTCTCTCTCTCTCTCTCAATACTCATAGTCTAACCTGTGTTGTGAGTCTTGTAACTTAGACTTATCTTTTGACAATATAAATTGCTTGGCTTTTGTCTTTTTGTGTAAGTGTATGTAAATATAAAAATATGTAATTGTGTTGAAATTGCTGATTGGCTCTTGTCTCTTAGTGTGGGGTGGATGGGGTCGTGGCATTGAATTGGAGTAGTGGTATATGGTCCCTCAAAAGTAAGTGAATACACATTATAAAAGACAAAAAAAAAAAAAATTATGTTAAGCAGTTTTGCAGTGGGTTGATATACATATATACACACTCTTATTGTACTATTTTGGTTGTTGTTCTTCATTATTTAATTACATATTTATGTAATAATATTCTAAAACAGTAATTGTTATGTAATAACTAAATGATTTGAGTGTCAAAAAAAGAAAAACTAAATGACTTGTTTTATTTGAGGTTTACTTATTTGGATCAATAATTTATGTTGTATAAGAGAAATATAAATATATATATTTTTAATTTTTTTTAGAAACCCCGAAACACCCTGAAATGGTACGTCAAAATAGATCGGTACCGAAATATTCCATTCCACTAAATAAACCGAAACAAGATCCAAAACGATATTCATAACATTACTTTCAAGTTTCAAGAAAAAAGAAAAAGCTAAAAAAAAAATTTGAAATAAAATCTAAAAGAGAAAAAATTGTAGCAGAGAATCTGAAGAAAAAAAAATTGTAATAGAGCAAGCCCACTCAGGAACACCCTGAGAAAAATTCCTGGAGCCGCCACTGGATTCGAATCCTCTAAATTTCCTAGGGTATTCTACCAAATAGATTTAAAAAAAAAAAAAAAATCCTAACCACTCTTTTATGATTTAAGAGTCTAGATTTTGCTATGTCAATATTCCTCTAGATTCTAGTGGCATTTCATGAACGCCACTTTAAACTCAGTTTTTTGTAGTGTGTACAACTCAAAAGATAATGAATGACTTGGTGTTTATCAGATTTTATCATGTGTAACTCAAAAAATAATAATATGGAGGGCAATGATATGAGACAATAATAATAATAATTCTAAATATATTAGAAGACAACAACAATTTTAAAAATAACTTAACTATTTATCAATATCATAATACAAACCACAAGTTGATCGAAAAATTTACTCAACCTAAAGCAAAAGTTCAACCAAATTTTTTTACAAGCCTTGTATAGACCAAAATTAATTAGAAAACCCAACATTTCTTCCTAAGAATGGTTTACAAAACAAATTCAATCAGAAAACCCAAAATTTTTTTCTTGAGAATGGTGTCAGGCCATCCATACCGAATATCAGACCTACCAACCATTTTCTTGTATAAAGACATCATTTGCCTATACTCAACTCCATGGCACACATTAGTCATTGCTACAGGAATTTCAAGCTCCACCATCTTCTACCAAAATACATTAAAAGCAGCTTGAAGTTGGTCAAAAATAGTCAAAACAGTTGACTTCAATTCATCCATGTCAGATTAAATACTCAACATCCCACACTGGATATCCTCCACCGATTATTCAACATGACCTACCACTTTTACTAAACAAATCATATATAACAAAAGTGTAGTCGTATTATTTTTCAAATTTTACAAAATATACAATCTACATGACACGATGTTATTAATGGTTGTAAGTGGTACCAAAACCCTCTAATACTGATGACATGATGATTGCTATATTATAACTTTTTTATTTATTTATTTTTTACTTTACTTTAGAAGGAGATGCGTGACTAGTGCATTAAGATTTCTTAATACGAAGAAGATTGTCAAAAGATTTATTTATGTTTGCTTCACAAGTTTTCGTAACTACAAATGCTTAGGCGTACAACAATACAACATTATTTTAGGAGAAATGATAAGATTTACATAGTGAACAAGTAATGTAGTTCACCACTCTACTAAAAAACTGTCATTTGTTTAAAATTGTTAGTTATAAAATTTTTTAAACAGAAATTAATTACTAACTCATCAATTTTAAACAAGTGAAAGCTTTTTAGTGGAATGGTAGACAAGTGACGTGGAGGACTCTATAATTTTTCTTAGGATCATGTTAACGAGTGCCGTAGGATATTAGTTAACAATTTAATTAAAGAAAGTTTTTATGGGAAAAGAAAAAAAAACAATTAATGTTTTGACAGTTTTTTTTTCATTTTTCATAAAAATAATATCAAAACTTTCTTATAATTGATTCTTAACCAATACTCCAACGGCACTCGTTAACCTTTTCATTTTTCTTATTTTAGGCCCACGCTTATAGTGGAGCTCGAGTCAGTCCCAACTGTACAACTACTCCAATCAAAGCCAAGCATTTTCTCATACCCCACGTGGCACGATTTGATTGGACACAATATACGTACCGGGAACTTTATTCCTTATCTATATAACAGCACATTAATTTCTTCCCACAGAAAGTGAATTGCGCCACCGGGGCCAGTTACTAGTTAGCCCAGCCCACGTTTTGTAAATTCAGTTGGCTTTCCATCTGGCAAATCAGGCCAACAGCCCCCTGATATTGAATGTGAAAATCCAAGTTATATAAACACCATTTCTGATCTTCTTCATGGGCTCTTTAGAAAGATCTATTTCATTTTTCTTTGATACCACACATATAAATTTTCAGAACAATATATTTGACTGCGAAATTTGATATGGGTTTTTCCTGGGCTATGTTCTCTCGCGTTTTGTTTCTTCTTCTTCTTCTTCTTATATTTTGTAGCTCGGGAGCAGAAGTTGTCACCGTTGATGTTCACGCAACTAAGGATCTTATCAATTCTGGCCACAAATATCTAGATGTTAGGTAAGTAAAAGGCTCTTTGTTTTTGTACTTTGATCCATGCATTTCTTCTTCAAATTACTGAAAATACTATAGATGTGATTTAACTGGATTTAAAAAAAAAAAAAAAAAAATTTAAGGGTCTTAACTTTAAAGTTCTGTTCATTGACTTCATTCTGAAAGAAATTTGAAACTTTATTCAAATTGTAAATAGGACTCTGGAAGAACACAAGAAAGGGCATGTGGGTGCAGATAAGATCTTGAACATTCCTTACATGTTCAATACACCAGAAGGTAATTTCAATTTCTAACAATGATAAGCCCCTTTATATGTGGGGTTTTTTTTTTTTTTTTTTTTTTTAAATTGTTTTTGTTTGAAAATTTTAAAGTCAATAAACAAATGATGAAACTTTGACCTTTAGGTATGGTGAAAAATCCTCAGTTCTTAAGCGAGGTTTCGTCTGCTTGCAACAAAGAGGACCAACTTATCGTGGTAAATTATATTGTTTCTTGATTTATACTGTATTAAATAGTAAAAAAAAAAAAAAAACCTTTAATATGGTCCAAGTTCTTCCTATCAAATATCATGGACATGTTCTTATCTTATATCTCTGTTGATGTTATCTCTGCATAGGGTTGTCAAGGTGGGGTCAGATCCTTGTCTGCAACTGCCGATCTTCTTAGCGCTGTAAGTCTTATGAAAATTAAATTGATTGTATATATCTTTCAATTATTAGCTGGTCAGATTTCATGCTTAATTAATAAAAAAGCTACTTGAACATCATAATTTCTGCAACAATTTTAAGAATTTCTTCATCTTGTTTACAATTTCTTCATCATATTTTGTTAACTGAACAATTAAAGAGAAAACTGAGGGTGTAAAAGAAAGGGTAATTCAAAAAAAAAAAAAAAAACTAACTTGCTAGTAAATGAGATGGCAGGGTTTCAAGCATGTGCGCAACATGGGAGGAGGCTATCTCGCCTGGGTGGAGAATGGGTTTCTTGTGCAAAAGCCACACGCTGAGCTGTGAGCTCTATAATTGTATAAAACAACCATAATTTGCGGCCACGAGCAAAACATTGTCGAATATGTACTTTTTTAAAAGAATAATTTCTGAGATATGTACTTAATTTTTTTAATAAACAGTAATATTTATTAAAATACACACAAATATTAGTATTTTAAATTAGGTTTATAATAGATTGCATAACTAGAATACAACTACAAAATGATCTAATACTTGTAATTGTAGACTGGGGTTATACATTACCACCCTATTGCACTTTGTAATATTCTCTGTAAGCTTATTTCTAAAGTTTTAGCAAATAGACTTAAAACAATTTTACCTTGTGTTATTTTTGAATCTCGAAGTGCCTTTCGATATAGTAAAGCGATCATTGATAACATTTTGGTCGCTTTTGAGACGTTGCACCATATGAAAAATCAAAAATCTAAGAAGGGGGTTTTTATGACTATGAAGTTAAATATGAGCAATGCGTATGACCGGGTCGAGTGGAGCTATTTAGTGAAGATTATGGAGAAAATGGGTTTTTGTGACAAGTGGGTATCTCTTGTCTTTGAGTGCATTAGCACTTTGTCATATTCCATTTTGGTGAATGGGGAGCCTAGGGGAGATATTTGGCCATTAAGAGGACTAAGGCAGGGGGACCCTTTGTCTCCCTATCTTTTCTTGTTATGCTCGGAAAGGTTGAATAGGATGCTTCAAAAGACAGCTTTTGATGATTGTATAAGAGGCTTCTCTTTATGCAAAAGGGGTTTGAAAATCTCACACTTATTTTTTGCAGATGATAGCTTATTATTTTGTAAAGCTTCTTTGTTAGATTTACAAGTGGTCCAAAATATCCTATCTTTGTTCGAAAAAGCCTCAGACCAATAGCTTAATCGTGAGAAAACGACCATCTTCTTTAGCAAGGCAGTGAATGAAGAAACAAAAGCCTTCATCTCCAACTACTTAGAAGTACCCGAGGTGAAAGAATACGAAAAATACCTTGGTTTACCGGCTGTGGTGGGAAGGAAAAAAAAAAAGAAAGCCTTAACCTTATAAAAGAAAGAGTGTTGTGTAAACTCCAAGGGTGGAAAGAGAAGCTTTTGTCCCAAGTGATTAGAGAAATTTTGCTCAAAGTGATGGTGCAAGCGATTCCCACATTTGCCATGAGCTGTTTCAAATTACCTGTCGGCCTTGGTGAAGAGATAGAAGCATTGATTTGAAAATTCTTTTGGGGGCAACAAGGGGAGCAAAGGAAAATTTATTGGAAAAAATGGGAGGTTCTATGTAAACCTAAAGCTGAAGGTGGGTTAGGTTTCAAAGATTTGGGGAAATTTAATGATGCAATGTTGGCGAAAAGGTGTGGAGATTAATGAAGGATCAAAACTACCTGTTTTTTTTTTGGTTTTCAAAGCCAAATATTTTCCTGCATGATCGATCTTTGAAGCTTTAGCAACTAGGGGTTCCTATGCTTGGCAAAGCATCCTTAAAGCTCGAAAGGTGATCTCAATGGGTATGTGGTGGAGACTGGGGAACGGAAATAGTATAGATATTTACAATGATAACTGGTTGCCAGGGAAGGGGTTTGCCAAAATTGTTTAAAAAAAAAAAAAAAAAAAATCTAAGTTCAAGTTGGGCCGGCGAATACCGACGTATTTTGCCACGTCAAACTATGGCTGTAAATAGTGATGAGTATTTTGATTGGATTTTCTCTTATTTTTTTAGTCACATTAGAAAATTAGCATCAATTTTTGTAAAATTTTTTGCCTATTTTAATACAAGAATTTATCTTTTCTATTTTAGACAACCACTTTTGAAAAACACCTATATCAAATTATCCATTCTACATTCTATTACAATATAATATTCATTCTTCGTTTATTTTTTTACTATTTCAATAGATGGGAAGAGTGAGAAAAAGAGAAGCAAGATAAATAAATAAAATATTGATATGCACAGGAACAGTAGTGGTACATATTACACAATTATTGTAGCTTGAATGAAAATGTATTAGGCAGTGACCAATGTGAACGCTCTTAGATAGTACTACATTTGATGGTTTTTTAGGTTCTTAGTTGAGTTAGATGGTACTAATGTCATATTTAATGGTTGAATTATTTTTTTTTAGTAACATTGAATCTCATCAACATCACTGGAACTTCACTTACAGTCTCTTACGGTCTTACCTCCCCAGAGATAGATATATATATATACACACACACACCCCTGCTTTTCTCTCGCATTCTCTCCCCTCATCGCCCACGAACCCAAAATTTTTGAAACCCACATATACTTCAAAACAATACCAACCAGTTACACAAACTCAAATAAAAAACTCTCAAAAAACGAAAGCCCAATTTTATGACCTTGGGTGCTCTGCCTCTGATTTAATTTTTTTTAACTTTTTTTTTTTTAAATAAATATGTTAAGAATACGTTATCAAATTATCAGAGGCTTTCCTGTTGTTGATTTAATGTCAAACATTTTCAATCCATCCTAATTCCATATGTATACATTTGTCCAACCATATTTATGGATGATAATAATAGCCTCTTTGCATGCGTTATGTGCGCGCTTAGAAGCTTTTCTATTATTTTTTTAAATACTATTAATTCATCTTAATTAGGGAGGTTTTTGCATTTGTCAACAAGATTAAGTACTTTCCAATTAAAATGATTGAATAATGTTAGCACCGCACACAAGCACGCACACATTTTGCCACAACTATTTTGTGCGACAAAGTAGTAGAGAAAAAATAATGAGTTGATTTGATAAATATTGATATATGATAACTTGTGGTTATGGGATTACTACACATGTAATAATAGCAGTAGTGATATCTCATGATGGTTGTTGTCCAGTCAACACTAGAAGAATGTATTTTGAAAGCTTATAGGCCTTTCTTCTCTATAATAAGTGATTAACTAATAGGGTATCTACCCCAACTGAAATAACCAAACCATCAGGCCTCTAAATCACAAAGGCCAACCCTTTCTCAAAAAAAAATCACAAAGGCCAACCTAATGCAAAATAAAACCTTGCACAATAATAGGGGAGACCCAACACAAACTCAGCAAAAGCTGCTGACAACAAAAACAGCACACCCCTAACCCCTCAAAGTAGCTAAGAATCAACAAGCACCATGGATTGACTCCCCAATTATAACATATTCAAACATATAAAATATAGAGTAGTGATGTGCAATCAACAATAATCATTCGAAATAAAAAGTAGTAATTGCATGAAAGCAGATTAGCATTGTTCCTCATGATTCAGTTCAACTACTAATATTTTTGTTGTTAATAATTCAGACATTATATTGAAGAGCAAACACATTACAAACAGAGCAAAAGCTAACAGCCACCCCAGTACGGCCTCTTTGATACAGTGTCCTTTAAAGACCACCAAATTAAGATTGCTAACTTAAAAATCAATAAGACTAACAATACAACTCCAAAATATTAAAGTCAAACTATAAACACGGATAGCGTGGTTGCTAGGACCTACTTCTAAGTTTTAAACGCTTTAATCTTAATATCTCTTCCAAACTACCTCATCAAGCTTGCCGTATCTAACGCAAAACTACATCTGGGTACGTATTTCAAAAACTCATTACAGCTGCGTAGCATTCTTTCTTCTAACACTAATCCTCCAAAATCAAGGAATAAATCCTCCCAATATCCACATATTTTTTTTTTTTGGGGGTCATTTGACTCACTATTAAAATAGTTAATTTATTTTAGGTAAAACGCTATTAAAGTTCCCAACTACCCACTAAATATTAATTTAGTTTTGATTTATTTACATATAATCTTTAATTAAGGCTTACATCACCAAGGCATAATACTAGTTGTAAGGTAAGATCAGGTTTTGTCTTCAAGTAGCTATTATAGGCAAAAAGTTAATAGTTGGTTAACAAGCGGGAAACATGAATATTCTAATTTCACATCAATCTTTCTTCACAACTTCATTTCCTTTTGCTTCTGCCAATTCGCTCCAAATACCTCCAATTCCAAAAGCCCTAGGCCAAAAGTAAATTGGGAAATCATTAATAAATATACATACTGCATACACACACACACACACACACACACACACATATATATATATATATTAACACAAGAACAACAAAAAATAACAAATATTTCACTTTTTAGTCCGAAAGTTTGTCCAGTTCATTGCCAAAGTGTGAAACTCATAAAAAACTAGACATGAGTCACGGTTATGCTTTTAAGCTTTTGTTGTGCAACAAACACCTGCTATGAAAGCAACCCAAAAAAAATCAATCGACTGTAGCACATCTTTGAAAATCCAATAAAATTTTATGAACCACCACACCTAATTAAAGAGAATTTGATTTTAACTTTATTTGTTCAAGGAAAAATTTCTACAGCCCAACAAGTACATTATATTTGGCTTATACAAATCAAGTTTGGAGATTCTTCTGAGCAGAACCTAGTGCTACTAATGTGTCTTTCAATACACATATGTGATGTAATAGATTTATTTAAATTGTAAGACTTACCTAAGGTCCTCAGCCAACTCCCCCAAAGTCTTAGATTTTGATGCCTCTCCGTTCTTGACAATAAACTTATGGATTCTAGCCAATCTGTTCAATAAATGTTTTTTCATAGAATGAAAATAATAATAGAAACAACTATATTTGTTCAATGCAGAACAAAGTCAATGAATATCAATAGCCCAAAAAGGCATAAACAGATGCAAATTCCATAATCATGTATCCTTCATTCCATAATCACATATCCTTCCAGCAAAATCACCAAGTTCAACAAAGTGTGCAGTATAAAGATATAATAGTTGGGCATGATTGTAGTATTAGAAATTAAACGAACAACATTAATATAGATAAAAACTTGGGAGTTTTAACATGCATGTAAGCATGAACCCATAAAACTGCTACATGGGGGGGTGGGGGGGAAGACAAATACAAATTATTCACCCTAAATTTGCATGTGCAGTTAACTTAGTCTAGGAGTGTTTTATTTGATCTATTATTGTTTTTAGAAATTTACATATGCAACTGATATGTCTTGAACCAATCATCTCACATTTTACCTTGCTTTCACAAGAGGAGCTAGAAACATTTGAACTAAAGCTCATTAGCATTTTAAATATCAACTAATGTAAATTACATGGGTATCTGGTAATGCCTAAATTATAGAATGTTATTATTTATATAAAAATCTCTCTCAAATTGCAACGAGTATATACAGTTAAACTAGTCAATGAAAAAGTATGAGTTTTTTCTTTCCTAGAATCCTATCATCATAGAATTCATAACAATCAAGCTCAAAAAAATCTTATATTGCATCATAAAGGAATGTTTCAAATAATTATATTTTGGTAAGGGCCAAGCAAAATTCAGAAAGGGAATCATTCTAATACTTGGAAGGGATAAAATGTCTCAAAACAGCATATAAAAGTATCATATGTATATGAAATATTCAAATTAACCAGCATTTGAATAGAAGCATATACAAACTAAGCACTAGTTTATATACCCAATTATAATCTTTATTGCTGCATATAGATGAGAACCTTTCATGCTATATCACATAAAAAATATCTACATAAAATGTACATAGAAATTCCAGAAACATATAAAGATCATTCCAAGACAAAAAAGAAAAAGAAAAAAAGGTAGAGTCACCATGTAATACGTTAAAAGAAAAGGGGGAAAATGACATTTTTCCATCTTAACTATACTTCATTTTACACTTTGCCCCATGATCATCAAAATGCATGATTGACCCCCCAAAGTTATAACTTTGTGATACTTAACCCCTTACCATCTCTTTTAAAGTCTAATGGAATTCAACATTAAAAGACCAACTTAACCCTCCGTCCAAAACAGTAGAGAGTAAATTAGTCCTTTAATGCTACATCCTGTTAGACTTAGGGTCCATTTGGGAACAATTTATTTAGTTGAAACTAAAAACTTTTTGTTGAAAGTGCGCTAAAGTATGCTTGTACCTTAAAAAAATTGAAAATGTAAGAAAATGCGGGAAAAAGTAAGGTTTTAAAAAGTTGTACATAAAAATTAAAAGCTGAATTTATAAGCTCATGCCAAATATATTCTTAATTGAGAAAGTGACGAGAGGGGGTAAACTATTACATGGGCTTTAGTTTAGGGGGCCGATCATGCATTCTTGAAGTTTTAGGAATAAGTGTAATTGGAGTATAGTTTAAGGTGAAAAAATATAATTTCTCAAAAAAAAATACCATGTGAGTATTGAAATTGATCTCTCTAGTTTCTTTAAATTCTTGGGACAGTCTCCCCACTTGGTATTCACGGGAGACTGTCCCGTGTCCCAAGATTGTATTGGACCACGTGTCCTATGATCTTAGTGATGACGTGGACAAGGACTAAACTGAATTAATCAAGGGGTATAAATGTATGACCCCAAGCGCAAGGATGACACATTCCTTGACAGGCTGAAGAAACGGGACTAACGGCCCAATAGCCTTATCGGGAAGAATACCATATCTTCTTTTCTTTTCTTTTTTAAATTTTTTATTACAATTGGGCTTCTTTGAAGCCCAACAGACTAACCACATAACATAAAAAAATAAAATAACATGAAAAAACAAAAGAATCTATACTATTATATAAAGAGCTTTTCACATTTGAATTCCTCATTTTTTTTAATTCAAAAAATTTCATATACTCTTATATTTAAATAGAGACAAAATTAAAGGACAATCCGATAAAAATGTTACTTTAACTTTTACTAAAATTTTACCTAAAAAATATGACTACTCCCCTGTTAATTTCTAAATTACTTTATCTATTTATAAATTAGATTTTTAAGATAAAAATTATAGAATAAAAAAACTTTACAAAAGAGAATCACTAAGTAAAAAGCCTTCATACCACGTGTGATGAGGCTAGTAACTTTAAAAGTGGTACCAACCATGGTAACTGGTACTTGGCATTTGACGGAGAAAAACAAGTACCACACTCTAACTGGTAACTGGACATATGATTTCTCTAATATTTATTTATTTTGGTAGATTTTTTTTTTTTTTTAAGATTTTGGTAGGTAGATAACAAGTATCAAAAGGGACATTACCAATGTCCAGAACATTCATCATCATAGTTATGGTTCTCTTAGTCTTGGTGAATGGTTAATAATAACGCAGGGCCGCCACCAAGTCACCAACCAATGCCATGCACTCAAATTTCCTTGGCATCATCTTCCAGGACATGGCCACCCATGTAATCAGATCCAATGGTATCCCTTTCTTTGTCCGCACGTTGATTCTCAAAAAAAGATTCTCTTAACCATACGGACTATTCTCTGACAGTTACAACTCTGCCAATCCCAGATTTCAAGTCTTATCACACCTTCATGTGCTATAAACTATAATAAGCGTACAAGTATAACTATGAACTCATTAACTGATACTAATACATCTCTAAACGCACAGCTCTTTCATACACGCAGTGTTAACGGTCTAGTTTGTGGGTCACAAACGATAGCCGCCCCTGCTACTGTGTAAGTTCTTTTTCCTTATCATTTCAGGCCTTCACTTTCGGTTAAGTTGAAGCTTCGGTAAAGTTGAAGCTTTTTGTGATCCCACGATTATGTCCCTTGTATTGAACATCACTTTTGATTAAAGTTTTTTTTTTTTTTTCCTTACTTATGGATTTTGAATAAAGTTAGTTTTTTTACTTGTGAATTTTCCACTTGAGCTAGCCTTTTTTTTTTTTTTTGGTAGCTTCTGCTTTTTTACTCTAAAGTGGTATTTGCTTTGCTTTATGCGTGGTTTTGGTCTGTTGGGTTTTGGCTATAGAACAGATGCTAAACTTGTTTTCGAGCTCATGTTAGTTTATTGTTTGCTTTTTCTACTTGTAATAATAAAATATTCATTCATTAATATAAAGTTCAATACATAACTTAACAGGCAAGTTCATTACATAATACATGACGTCATCACTTCTTCACAGACTTAATGAATTGTTCAAGTTCTCCACGCTGACGCTTGAGAAACTTATCAATCTCTGAAGAGGAAGAAGACGGACGATCAACATTCAAATATGATGGTTTACATCCAATCTCTTTAACATCAATATCACCATTAATGACTTCTGAAATAACTTCTTCAGTATCTCCCATGTCGATACCTTCAAAGTGAACATATCCTTTAGAATCATAACCACGAACACAGGATATAGCATACGCACCAGAAACCTTCTTCTTAAATATCAAAACTCCATTGTTATGGAGTTTACCTCCAGAAATAAAGGAATTCAACAGACCATACTGTATCTCATCACCTTCAACATCAGGAAATTTAGAACGATCTTCATCGTTCTGACTAATTTCGAAGTACCACACTTTGTTGGTCTTCAAAATTCCAAAGACGACGGTGGAATCATCCCACCGATTATACTTCCGACCCAACTCATTCATCTTCTCCACAGTCGGATCAACCTTCCTCTCCTTCTTCTCCTCATAGAGGACAATCTCACTATGACTTCCCTTAGACATTTTGTTATGAATGAAAGACTCAGTCGCTAACGCTCCTTATATAGAAACTCAAAACAATCTCAACCATCACTTAGAAGACCACGTGTAGGAACAAGATCATGGGACACGTGGTCCAATACAATCATAGGGCACGGGACAGTCTTCCCTTTAGAGCATTCGCACCAGTGTATGTAAAATCATGTAAAATAGAAAAAGAAGCTGTTTTTACACATTTTGCCTCAAAACTACACTACATTAGTCCTTCTAAAAATGTCTAAAATCGTGTATATCTATACACGAGGTACAGTAATCGTGTAAATTAGTTTATTAATTTCTATACACGAGCTATAGATTAGTTTATTAATTTCTTTTGCTCATTTTTTCTCTCTCTCTTCTCCGAGCTCAACAATCTCAGTAACTTCACCACTTCTCATCTTCTTCTTTTTCCTCAGATACACACAAACACACTCACACACAAACACATCTACACACAGCTTCGATCAACACAGATTCACTTGCTAAAAAAAAAAAAAAAAAACACGAGATACACAAACACACCCACACACAAGCAAACCCACACGGACAAACAACAAAGATACTGATCAGAGCTTGACTGGAACGATCGGAGCTCGTTGATGGAGCGGAGCGTAGATCGAAGATGTGGCGTTTAGTAGAGCGAAGCGTAGATCGGAGAGGAGATCGGAGCGGAGCGTAGATCGGAGATGTGGCGTTTGGTGGATCGGAGCGAAGATCGGAGCAGAGCGTGGATCGGAGCGGAGATCGGAGATGTGGCGTTTGGTGGATCGGAGCAGATCGGAGCGGATCGGATCGGAGCGGAGTGGAGCGGAGATATGGTGTTTTGTGATCTGGAAGAGGAAGGCCAGAGAGATGGAGAGAGGGAGAGTTTGGTGGATCAGAGCGGATCGGATCGGAGCGGAGATGGTGTTTTGTGATTTGGAAGAGGAAGCCCAGAGAGATGGAGAGAGGGAGAGAGAGAGAGAGAGTGAGAGAGTGAGAAATCAGAAAATGGGTATTGAAAGAGAGAGAGGGTGCGTATTTAAGAGAGTTGGTTGGTGAGAAATAATAAAAAAATAGAGTATAATGTATATTTTATTGGAATAACTTGTAAAATAAATGAATTGATGTAGGTGTTTTGTAAAAGTGAATGTTTAAAATAGAAAAAGTAGGTTTTTAGTGTAAAAATAGATGTGTAAAATACACATGCTGATGTGAATGCTCTTAATACTTATTAAACAAGGTGTAGCTTGTGTCCAGTGAAAGTTTTCACTTGACACATTGGATGATGGATACATGTCCACTTTTAGACACGTGTTTGAATTCGGACGTATCTAGTGGCTATTAAACATAACTAGGTTAAAAATTTAATAAATAAATTCATAATAAAGATTTGAACATATCCATTAAGAAAAATGCTATTTTAATACCATAACAAGAAAAAAAAAAAAAAAAAACCAATAGTAATTGACAAGGCTCTCGTAATTCATTAAGGAGAAATAGGTTTCTCTCACTGTATATCCAACACCAAAGCAAAAAAGAGCCACTACAATCTAGCTAGACGGAACCTAAAATATGAAACATTCACATAATTGATGTTAATTTCAAAGAATTTCATTTCAAAGCACCAAGTTTTGGGCTGGTTTGGTGTCTGAACTTATAAAAATCTAAAACTTGACTGTTTTTTTCTGACGTCGTACTCATGTATTGTTTGGGCCCCCAACAGACGATGCCAAGGTTGTTTAATCATTTATTATTACATATCTTTCAAAGAGAAAAACTTACAAAGGATGATTAAAATACACGCATCAATTTAATTACAAAATTCATAATATTAACAACAAAATCCAAATAATTATATATATATATATAGAGAGAGAGATGAGTTCAAGTTACACCTGGTGTAACTTCAAAAGAGTTACACCTATTTTAAACCATTGATTTCTTACCTATCTAACAGTAGAAAAAAGGCTAGTATTTATTCTTTTTCAACTCATCTCATCTAATTAATACTGGCATTTTTGTCTCTCTCTTATTTATTAAATATAAACATTTTTAAGCATCTTATAATAAAGTAAAAGTCAGCTAACTTCTCCATCTCTATCTCTCTCGTTTGTACCATTAAAGAAAATTATCTCTCAGTTAACTCTCAAACCCAAATGCAAGAATTTATCAATGTCCATCACAAGAACATTTTCAATGATACTCAGCAATTTCAGTGAAATCGAGAGCCAATATTTGCGACTACCTCATTGACTACATGCCCATGGCCTAAATATTTAATAAATAAACAACATGGGAAAGGAAAAGGCAAGCCAAGTCACTGCCGCCTTGCCCAAGGATGGCTAGGAAGACCATGCTCAAGTTGCCTTGGCCCATAATAAGTAGGGGAAAACTTTCAATTAAAAAATATTGGGATTGATTTAGATTTTAGAAAAAAGATGGTTTTATTTTGTTGGAGAAAAATCAAACAAGGTTTGTTAGGTCAGACATAAACTAAAAAAGGAATTCTTTGGTACCCAATAAAAATCCATTTCCAGAGGCTCTAGCAAAGTTCATTTTGAAAAGTCGTTATCTTTGTTTTCTCTCCCTACCTGATACACTTAGCTAAACCTAAATAGCTTCACAATTTCCTGTTTCATCATTTCTTTAGTTTTAGATGTAATCCAGGTTTGGAGTTATCGATGATTTTGCGATTCTTTTTTATTTCCCTAAAGGTTAAGATGCTTATAAATGTAATAATACTTTTTTATCTCCCTAAATGTTAAGATACTTATAAATGTAATAAATAAGAGAGACAAAAATGCTAGTATTAATTAGATGAGATGAGTTGGAACGCAATAAATATTAGCCTTTTTTCTACTGTTAGATATGTGAAAAATCAATGATTTAAAATAGGTGTAACTCTTTTGAAGTTACACCAAGTGTAACTTCAACCCATCTCATATATATATATAATTTCACTAAAATCAGAAAAAAGTGCTACCCAAATACATTAGCAGCAAGGCCCACTGGGATTGGAAGGAGGGAGGGAAGATATCAAAAAGGAAAAGAAAAAAAATTAAAGAATATAATTGAGTACACAATGCACAGAAGTCCTACCCAAGTACACTAGCAGCAGGACACACTAGGACTGGGGGAAAAGATATCCAAAAAAGGGGAAAAAAAATTTAAGAATAAAATTGAGTACCCAATTAATGCACAAAAGTCCTACTTTGCATGGTCTGGAAGAGATGAATGGTAGAAAACCTTTCTTACATTTTTTTTAAAGTGACAATTGAACCCTTGATGTCTACATTAGAAATACCAAGAAGTGTCAATTGAGCTACAAGGTTCTTGGCCTTTAAATATAGATAAAACACTATTAATCAGTGTGCATTTTGAACATTAACCATACAATTGGTTAAATACAAAATAAACATTATAAAAGTCACATAAAATGCTAACATCAGCTCATGGTTGGAAATGACCTTAGACTCTTACGATTTCAAAAAAAAAAAAAAAAAATGGTCATCGACAAAGGAAAATATATTTTAATCAAAATAAACATAATAACAAAGGTCACACATATTTTAATAGGCCAAGCTACCTTTCTTTTGCTTATTAATGTCAACCTATAAGTTGCAAAGGCCCATCAAGTTGCAGTTTGTGAAATAAAACAAGATTTCATTCGTTCATATACATTCAGAATTTATAGTTTATTCAGAGCGTTTATCATTATGTGACTTTTTAAACTTTATAGAAGTGAAATTTGGACTACCAAGCTAGTAGAAGAAGACAAAGATAGATATGGTTAGTTTAGGGCTTAAGTGAAGAACTAGACATACCTTAGTTCTGAAGGAACATCCTTTGTTGCAGAATACCTAAATAAGCAATATTCAACAATATTAGCGTCATTCCAATAATTATCCAACATGCTTATCCCAAAGCCATATCACTTACGGATATTTTATTTTATTTTATTTTTTTTTTAATTTGGAAAAAAAACAACAACAGCAAAAGCTATTTTACAAAAGAAGAGGAATAAAAAAATTAAAATAAATAAAGGAATAAATACATCATTGAAATTTCTACGAAAATATTTTCTTTATCTTCCTTGTAACATGTGACTAGGGGCTAGAAGCGGAAGCATATTCATACAAAAAAATAAAATAAAGCATCCACACCAGACAAAAATATTTAACGTAGTTTGGTCAACTTCAACCCTACGTCCAAAAGCAACGCCAATCAAAATCTACTATCAATGATATGGATTACAACCATACACAACCAAAATCACAAACTCACACAAACAACACTCAAATAAATCTCACAAACGTAAACAAGTCCTTTGACAAACACAAACTAACTCACAAACCTCATACACATAAAATCACAAGCCTTTGGACTGCATCATTAGGGAAAATTTTCAACTATTGATAATCTCAGGAAAAGGTTTATAATATCAATTAGTGGTGTTGTATGTAAAAGAAGAATGTGAAGACAGTATATCATCTACTCCTGCATAGTCCAGTTGCTAGAGAATTGTGGGATATGACTTTGCTAAAGGAGTTTTGGACCTACTAGCTTGTTGGCAAGGCCATTTTGGAAGACACAGGAACAGTACAATCTTGAAGGCTATTGCTCATTGTTTGATGTGGTGTCTTTGGCGTGAAAGGAATGTTAGAACTTTTGAAAGGCGAAAGGTGTAAAGCTACAAGTGTTAATAATGTTATTCGAGTGGATGCTAGCCACAAGAACGTATTCTTTCTCTAGTTTATTAGATTTTATGGATCATGGTGCTCTTAGACCTTAGCCATGGTTTTCATCTAGTCTACCCCATCTACTGGACACATTTCTATAAATTCAATAAATTTATTACTTATCAATAAAAAGAGCTTCCATACACCCAACAACTCTCTCGCACAAAACAGACAAACACTCAAATTACTCTTCAGAGAAATCCACTTCATATTCCTCTAAAGGGTTTTCTTCCACCCCATATGGGAGGAATCTTGGGCCAGAGCCACCAAATTGTTTTGCAACCATGCCTACTTATTTTTTTTATTTTTTATTTTTTGATAGGAAAAAGAAATTCGGAAAAGGAAATATCCCAAATTTTAGCCCACGTAAATAAGATCCCAACAATAACTATTTTTAAGGCTCTAATTCTATTACTTTTTTTTTTTTTTGATAAGTAAATTTTATTACTTTATTTGTTGATGACAACGCATTAATTTTCTGCGGATAGCATCAAGAACAACTCCCTAATTTGAGATGTGTGCTACTAACGCTTTGAGGCAGTTTCAAGACTAAAAAATTCATTTAGGAGAATCTGAGTTGGTACCAAATGTGGAAGCTCTTGCGTGTATTCAGAATGTAAGGTCTCCCTGTTGCCTATGAAATATCTAAAACCTAACTTATCCAAAAAAAATAATAATAATCTAGAACTACCTCTGGGTTCAAGATTTAAATCAAAGGAAATTTGGAGTCATCAATCCACTAAGGAAGAGTGGGTGCCTCTGGCAACACCGCTAGCCCACAACAGCAAGCCACAAGAAGCACAAGCTTCCTCACATCACGCAATTGCAATTGCCAAGAAATTGCATTGCCGGTGATGCAATAGTCATTGGTCACTGGAACTACTCTTATATATATATACACCTCTGCTTTTCTCTCGCATTCTCTCCCCTCATCGCCCACAAATCCAAAAAATTTTAAACCCACATATAATTCAAAACACAACCAACCAGTTACACAAACTCAAATCTAAAACTCTCAAAAAACGAAAGCCCAATTTTATGACCTTGGGTGCTCTGCCTCTGATTTAATTTTTTAAAACTTTTTTTTATAAATATATTAAGAATACGTTATCAAATTATGGGAGGCTTTCCCGTTGTTGATTTAATGTCAAACATTTTCAATCCATCCTAATTCCATTTGTATACATTTGTCCAACCATATTTATGGATGATAATAATAGTATACTAGCCTCTTTGCATGTGTTACGTACGTGTTTAGAAGCTTTTCTATTATTTTTTAAATACTATTAATTCATCTTAATTAGGGAGGTTTTTGCATTTGTCAAAGAGATTAAGTGCTTTCCAATTAAAATGATTGAATAATGTAAGCACCACACACAAGCACGCACACACTTTGCCACAACTATTTTGTGCGACAAAGTAGTAGAGAAAAAATAGTGAGTCAATTTGATAAATGTTGATACATGATAACATGTGGTTATGGGATTGCTACCCATGTAATAATAGCAGTAGTGATAGCTCATGATGGCTGTTGTCCAGTCAACACTAGAAGAATGTATTTTGAAAGCTTGTAGGCCTTTCTTTTCTAAAATAAGTGATTAACTAATAGAGTATCTACCTCAACTGAAATAACCAAACCATCAGGCCTCTAAATCACAAAGGCCAACCTAATGCAAAATAAAACCTTACAATAGTAGGGGAGACCCAACACAAACTCAGCAAAAGCTGCTGACAACAAAAACAGCACACCCCTAACCCCTCAAACTAGCTAAGAATCAACAAGCGCCATGGATTAACTCCCCAATTATAACATATTCAAACATATAAAATATAGAGTAGTGATGTGCAATCAACAATAATAATTCGAAATAAAAAGTAGTAATTGCATGAAAGCAGATTAGCATTGTTCCTCATGATCCAGTTCAACTACTAATGTTTTTTTTTTTTTGTTGTTGATAATTCAGACATTATATCAAAGAGCAAACACATTACAAACAGAGCAAAAGCTGACAGCCACCCCAGTACAGCCTCTTTGATACAGTGTCCTTCAAAGACCACCTAAATAAGATTGCTAACTTAAAAATCAATTAGACTAACAATACAACTCCAAAATATTAAAGTCAAACTATAAACACGGATAGCGTGGTTGCTAGGACCTACTTCTAATTCTAATATTCCAAGTTTTAAACGCTTTAATCTTAATATCTCTTCCAAACTACCTCATCAAGCTTGCCGTATCTAACGCAAAACTACATCTGGGTACGTCTTTCAAAAACTCCTTACAGCTGCATAGCATTCTTTCTTCTAACACTAATCCTCCAAAATCAAGGAATAAATCCTCCCAATACCCACATAAATTTTTTTTTTTTTTTTGGGTCATTTGACTCACTATTAAAATAGTTAATTTATTTTAGGTAAAACGCTATTAAAGTTCCCAACTACCCACTAAATATTAATTTAGTTTTGATTTATTTACATATAATCTTTAATTAAGGCTTACATCACTAAGGCATAATGCTAGTTGTAAGGTAAGATCAGGTTTTGTCTTCAAGTAGCTATCATAGGCAAAAAGTTAATAGTTGGTTAACAAGCGGGAAACATGAATATTCTAATTTCACATCAATCTTTCTTCACAACTTCATTTCCTTTTGCTTCTGCCAATTCGCTCCAAATACCTCCAATTCCAAAAGCCCTAGGCCAAAAGTAAACTGGGAAATCATTAATAAATATACATACTGCATACATACATATATATATATATATATATATTAACACAAGAACAACAAAAAATAACAAATATTTCATTTTTTAGTCCTAAAGTTTGACCAGTTCATTGCCAAAGTGTGAAACTCATAAAAAACTAGACATGAGTTACAGTTATGCTTTTAAGCTTTTGTTGTGCAACAAACACCTGCCATGAAAGCAACCCAAAAAAAATTCAAAAGACTGTAGCACATCTTTGAAAATCCAATAAAATTTTATGAACCACCACAACTAATNATAAAATTAAAGAATATAATTGAGTAACCTACCCAAAGCACAAAAGTCCGACCCAAGTCCAATGCACAAAAGTCCTACTTTGCATGGTCTGGAAGAGATGAATGGTAGAAACCTTCCCTACATTTTTTTCAAAGTGACAATTGGACCCTAGATGTCTACATTAAAAATACCAAGAAGTGCCAATTGAGTTACAAGGTTCTTGGCCTATAAATATAGATACAACTCTACTAACTAGTGTGCATTTTGAACATTGACCATACAATTGGATAAATACAAAATAAACATTATAAAAGTTGATTAAATTGCTAACATTAGCTCAAGGTTGGACATGACGTTAGACTTAAGATTTCAAAAAAATTGGTCATTGGCAAAAGAAAATATATTTCGATCAAAATAAACATAATAACAAAGGTCACACATATTTTAATAGGCCAAACTACATTTCTTTTGCTTATTGATGTCAAACTATAATTTGTGAAGGCCCATCAAGTTGCAGTTTGTAAAATAAAATAAGATTTCATTCGTTCATATACATTCAAAATTTAAAGTTTATTTAGAGCTTTTATCATTACGTGACTTTTTAAACTTTATAGAAGTGAAATTGGGACTAAAAAGCTAGTAGAAGAAGAAAAAGATAGACATGGTCAGTTTAGGGTTTAAGTGAAGAACTAGACATACCTTAGTTTGGGAGGAACATCCTTTATTGCAGAATACCTAAATAAGCAATATTCAACAATATTAGTGTCATTACAATAATTATCCAACACGCTCATCCCAAAGCCATATCACTTAAATTTTTTTTTTTTGAAAATTTGGAAAAAAAAAAAAAAAAAAAAAAAAAAGCTAAAGCTATTTTACAAAAGAAGAGGAATAAAAAAAAAATAATAATAAAGGAATAAATACATCATTGAAATTTCTACCAAAATCTTTTCTTTATCTTCCTTGTAACATGTGACTAGGGGCGAATATTCATGCAGAAAAATAAAATAAAGCATCCACACCAAACAAAAATATTTAATGTAGTTTGGTCAACTTCAACCCTATGTCCAAAAGCAACAATCAAAATCTACTATTAGTGATATCGATTACAACCTCACACAACCAAAATCACAAACTCACACAAGCAACACTCAAATAAATCTCACATACATAAACAAGTCCTCTGACCAACATAAACTAATTCACAAACCTCATACACATGAAATCACAAACCTTTTGACTGCATCATTAAGGAAAATCTTCAACTATTGATAATCTCAAGAAGAGGTTTATAATATCGATTAGTGGAGTTGTACGTAAAAGAAGAATGGGAAGGTAGTTAATCATCTACTTCGGCATTGTCTAGTTGCTAGAGAATTGTGGGATATGACTTTGCTAAAGGAGTTTTGGACCTACTAGCTTGTTGGCAAGGCCATTTTGGAAGACATAGGAATAGTGCAATCTAGAAGGCCATTGCTCATCGTTTGATGTGGTGTCTTTGGCGTGAAAGGAATGTTAGAACTTTTGAAAGGGGAAAGGTGTGAACATAGTCAACATAGTATTGTGGATTTGAAGCTCCAAGTGTTCATAATGTTATTCGAGTGGATGCTAGCCACAAGAACATATTCTTTCTCTAATTTATTAGATTTTAAGGATCATGGTGCTCTTAGACCTTAGCCATGGTTTTCATCTAGTCTACCCCGTGTACTTGACGCATTTCTATAAATTCAATAAAATTTATTACTTATCAATAAAAAGAGCCTTAATACACCCCAAAAACTCTCTCACACAAAACAGACAAACACTCAAACTACTCTTCAAAGAAACCCACTTCATATTCCTCTAAGAGTCTTCTTCCACCCCATATGGGAGGAATCTAGGGCCAAAGCCACCATAATTTTTTTACAACCGTGCCTATTTATAAGGCTCCAAATCTATTACTTTATTATTTTAATTTTTTTTTATATATGTAAATTCTATTACTTTATTTGTTTTTTGTTTTTTTATAAGTAAGAAAAACAGATAAAGTAAATTCTATTACTTTATTTGTTGATGACAACACTTTTATTTTCTGTGGATAGCGTCAAGACCAACCCCCTTACCATCTATTTTAGAGTTAAGTCTAATGGAATTCAACATTAAAAGACCAACTTAACCCTCCCTCCAAAACAAATGGTAGAGAGAAAATTGGTCATTTAATGCTACATTCCGTTAGACTTAGTATTTGTTTAGGATCTGCTTATTTTACTGAAATTGAAAACTTTTTGCTAAAAATACTGTAAATAAAAGTAAAAGTTAATTGAAATAGTACAAAAAAAAACCCATAAATAGTACCAAAAAGTGCAGTAAGACCCATGAATAGTAGTAAAAATAAGCTGAATAGTAAAATAAGTTGCCAAAAATAATCTTTGTCAAACGGACACTTAATTAAGAAAGTGACGGGAGGGGGTAAAATGTTACATGGGTTTTAGTTTAGGGGGCCAATCATGCATTCTTGAAGTTTAGGGGGCATAGGTGTAAATGGGGTATAGTTTAGTATGGAAAAGTATAATTTCTCCCAAAAAAAAAAAAAAAAATATCGTGTGATAAGCTTTAATACTTATTAAACATAACTAGGTTAAAAATTAAATAAATAAATACATAATAAAGATTTGAACGTGTCCAATAAGGAACATACTATTTTAATGCCATAACAAGAAAAACAATTAAATAAATAAATAAAAATAAAAAATAAATAAAAAATAAAAAACCAATAGCAATTGACTAGGCTCTCGTAATTCCTTAAGGAGAAATAGGTTTCTTTCACTGTACATCCAACACCAGAGGAAAAAAGACCCACTACAATCTAGCTAGATGGAACCGAAAATATGAAGCATTCACATAATTGATGTTAATTCCAAAGCACCAAGTTTTGGGCTGGTTTGGTGTCTAATTCTATAAAAAATCTAAAACTTGACTGTTTTTTTCTGATATCGTACTCATGTATTGTTTGGGCCCCAAACAGATGATGCACAAAGTTTTTATTTATAATTATTACATAAAAGTATTCGTTCAAAGAGAAAAACTTACAAAGAATTATTAAAATACATCAATTTAATTACAGAATTCATAATATTAACAACAAAATCCAAATAATTATATATATATATATATATTAATTTCGTTAAAATCAGAAACCCCTAAGTGATATGGCTTTGGGGTAAGCATGTTGGATAATTATTGTAATGACACTAATATTGTTGAATATTTCTTATTTAGGTATTCTGCAACAAAGGATGTCCTCCAGAACTAAGGTATGTCTAGTTCTTCACGTAAACCCTAAACTAACCATATCTATCTTTGTCTTCTTCTACTAGCTTGGTAGTCCCAATTTCACTTCTATAAAGTTTAAAAAATCACATAATGATAAAAGCTCTGAATAAACTATAAATTTTGAATGAATATGAACGAATGAAATCTTATTTTATTTACAAAATGCAACTTGATGGGCCTTTGCAAATTATAGGTTGACATCAATAAGCAAAATAAAGGTAGTTTGGCCTATTAAAATATGTGTGACCTTTGTTGTTGTGTTTATTTTGATTGAAATATATTTTCTTTTGCCGATGACCAAAATTTTTTTGAAATCATAAGAGTCAAAGGTCATGTCCAACCTTTAGCTGATGTTAGCATTTTATGCGACTCTTATAATGTTTATTTTGTATATAACCAATTGTATGGTCAATGNATATCTATCTTTGTCTTCTTCTACTAGCTTGGTAGTCCCAATTTCACTTCTATAAAGTTTAAAAAATCACATAATGATAAAAGCTCTGAATAAACTATAAATTTTGAATGAATATGAACGAATGAAATCTTATTTTATTTCACAAAATGCAACTTGATGGGCCTTTGCAAATTATAGGTTGACATCAATAAGCAAAATAAAGGTAGTTTGGCCTATTAAAATATGTGTGACCTTTGTTGTTGTGTTTATTTTGATTGAAATATATTTTCTTTTGCCGATGACCAAAATTTTTTTGAAATCATAAGAGTCAAAGGTCATGTCCAACCTTTAGCTGATGTTAGCATTTTATGCGACTCTTATAATGTTTATTTTGTATATAACCAATTGTATGGTCAATGTTCAAAATGCACACTAGTTAGTAGAGTTGTATCTATATTTATAGGCCAATAACCTTGTAGCTCAATTGACATTTCTTATTATTTCTAATGTAGACGTCTAGAGTTCAATTGTCACATTAAAAAAAAAAAGTAGAGAAGGTTTTTTACCATTCATCTCTTCTAGACCATGCAAAGTAGGACTTTTGTGCATTGGTACTCAATTATATTCTTTAATTTTTTTTTCCCTTTTTTAAATATCTTTTTCCCCCGTCCTAGTGTGTCCTGCTGCAAGTGTACTTGGGTAGGACTTTTCTGTATTGGGTGCTCAATTATTTTTCTAAACTTTTTTTTCTTTTTGGATACCCCCCCCCCCCCCCCCTCTCTCTCTCCCCTAGTGTGTCCTGCTGCTAATGTACTTGGGTAGCACTTTTTTTTTTTTTTTTTTTTAAGTTGAAAAAAAATAAAAAAAAAACAACAGCAAAAGCTATTTTACAAAAGAAGAGGAATAAAAAAATTAAAATAAATAAAGGAATAAATACATCATTGAAATTTATACAAAATATTTTCTTTATCTTCCTTGTAACATGTGACTAAGGGCTGGTGGAAGCATATTCATACAGAAAAATAAAATTAAGCACTCACACCGGACAAAAATATTTAACGTAGTTTGGTCAACTTCAAATCCTACGTCCAAAAGCAACTCCAACCAAAATCTACTATTTATATTAGCACTATATCAAATAAATAATTATCGAACATGCTATATGTATAAACACATATCATCAAGTTCAAATGAAGTTTATGCATATGAATCATGTATTAAGTAATATATGGGTGAAAGCATCAAAACGCAGACATACTCGGCTTGTGGATGATGAGATAGTGACTGTGAAATTCCTCCCCCAGAAGACCTGAGTGACCAAGAAGCAACACGGATTAGCATCATGTCAACAAACGTTTAAAAAAAAATAAATAAATAAATAAAAAAATAATAAAATAAATAAAAAAAGAAAAAGAACCTCAATAGCATTTGCCATGAATTTCGCAAGTCGTGATAGCCAGATAACGCTAATTTCAGTGTATAACCCAAACCAACACCAAGTGTTAGAAAACGCCCTGGAACAGAAATAGGGTTAGGGTTTAATTTATTACAGGATATGTATATATATAATTTTAAAATATAAGCTAAGCTATAAACAAAAAACTTTCATACAAAATCTTCCAACGGTCATAGGTACTGGCTCCATTGCCATTATGCAATTTGGAGCGATAGATCGTGAATCTGGAACGCGATGCAGATGTCTGGAGTCTGGAGTGGGCGGTGTTATGTTTTGGGGGGAGTGTTCCTGGTGGTGTTGTGTTTTGAGTCGGCGATGAGTGTTTGGGAATTTTTTGAGGTAAGGCCGGGCCTTGTTTTAGTTGTTAGATAGGGCAAGCCTCAGCCCGGTCCAGATGTCTGCAAGACAGTTAAAAACTAGGCTAAAATGCAATTGAGTCATCTAAGTAAAATTTGAAATTTAGAAAATTCAATTGAACAGAAAGTAAAATTAAAGGATTGAAATTAATTTCTGCTAAATTTAGAGGATTCAATTTGCATTTTAGCATGCCATGATCACATATCATTGTACTCCAAAACCAGACAACAATACAGATTTTCCCATTCCAAACCAAATAACAACACATATCACAAATGACACATTCCAGACCAAATAATAACACATATCACAAATCTATCTCTCTCTCATGAATCTCATGTCATTTCTATACTTTATCTGTCTATCTCGATATCTTCGACTCTAAAATAAAGAGTGGATGTTTGTGAGTTGTGAGTATCTCTCTTTATTATAAACTAGTATATAACCATGAATATGCACGGTGCAATTAAAACAAAATTACAATTACACACATATATGGATTCAAATTACACACTCTCTCTCTCTCTCTCTCTCTCTAAATTTCTTTTGGATATACACATGAGTTTACTCTTTCTTTTTTTCTTTTTTTGCTTATTGAGTTTTTTATTATTTATTTTTATTAGACCATTAGTCTTTTTCACTTTATAAACTCACCTAGAACATTAAAAAAATAAATAAATAAATAGGACATGTGGTGCAAAATTAGACAACAATTGGAATCCAATTTAAAACCTAATTGAATTTTCTCTTAACTTACCTATTAATATATGTATAAATTTATATATATATATATATATGAGAGAGAGAGAGAGAGAGAGAGAGAGAGAGAGAGAGAGAGAGAGAGAGAGAGAGAGAGAGAGAGAGAGAGATTGTGTGCATTTATAGTATAAATATAGTATAACTTTATATAATTCGACAATATATGAAATATGTAGGGGTTTTTTTTTTTTTTTTTTTTTTTTTGTATAAGTAAATATATGGGGTTGTTATATGTGTGTGTGTATTGTTATCATGTTATAATTTTTTTTTTAATGATTCAAGAAAAAAAAAGTAAGTCAATAATTAATTAGGTTTGATTGGTTAAGTAGACACTTAGTGTATTTTTATGTATAGATGCATGTGGATTGTGAGTCAATAATTAATACAGACATACAATGCTAGTGGGTTATGTTTTGTCATTTAGTTAAAATTTTTTTATAAAAACAATAACAAATAGATAATGACAATTGCATAAATAAAAATGTTATACAAACTTAACAAAATAAACTGATCATACCTACCTACATTAGCAATAGATAATGACTACTGATAGTGAATTATTATGTAATAATTTCAAAATATGAAAGCTCGTAAAATGAAATTATAAAATGTCATGAATTTATGTTTATGTGGGTTTTGTTGTTGTTGTTGTTGGTTTTTTTTTTTTGGTTGCCTATATCAATGTATTCATGTTATCTTTTATTAAATTTTGTTCAATTTAGGTTTTTTAATGAGCTGAAAAAATTTCTCAAAGCCACCGCGTAATTAGTTTAAACCCACATAAAATCATTCAAAATTTGAAAACTGGTCTAAATATGATTAGAAATCAAGAGTATTATGATAACTAATAACAATAAAAGTTTAAATTTTAAACAATTTATTTTAATATATTATTATATTTTAAGTGATATACTTTTAGGTTGACCTTTAACATAATATTTATCAAACAATGAATATAAAGCTTAAAATGAAAAAATAATAACCAACAAAAAAAATTATGAAAGTGTCTTCTTTAAAACACTCGTTTTACACTCACCCCCTAAAATACTTTTTTTTTTTTTTTTTTGCATTAATGTGTCCTGAATGGAGGAAGAAAGGATTTGTAATAAATCCCAAAAAAAAAAAAAAAAAAAATCTAGAAATTCCAATTTTTTTTTAGAAGAAATTTCAAATTTCTTCTAAAAAGAATTTGGACAATAGTTTAAGTGGAAAGTAAAATAGGAAATTCAAGATTAAAAAAAATAAAAAATCCAATCATCCAAAAAAGACTAGAGGGTGAGTGTAGTAACAAAAAACCACAAGTGAGGGTAGCACAATTTTCCATTTAAAAACCCAGTAGTGTATATATATATTGGGCCAAAGGCCAATTTGAGGACATCTAGTAGTCTGAGGACGGGTAAATGCTGCCATGGAAGTCCGCATTAGTGAATGAAGAAATGGGTTTGGTCATGAGGGTCCAAGAAGGTGGTCCGAGGAGGAATATGCTCCTCGGCTGAGCAAACAAAGGTCAGAAGGTGTGGTCTGCCATCCAGAGCAGCTTTCAGGATATTCTATTGATAAGGGTACACATCATGAAAGCACAGGACAAAGAGAAGCTATGAAATATCTAAGAGAAAGTATTACCACCGCATTGAATGTTCTGTAGCTAACTCTCTGGTCGCATTAATGTGGGTATGATACCTGGACAGTAATTTTCAACCTTACAGCTACTTTCAAGACTTCAGGAAAGTGCTGATGGGACAAGAATCAATGCCAGAAACTTAGTCTACACGTGAAGGGTAGAGATGAAAGAAAGAAGATAGTATAAAAGAGAAAGAATACTCTGAGGAAGGGAGATCAAAAAACAAAGAGAAAAACACTGTAGCAACAAGAACTATATTTGGAATCAAATCTAAAAGATATATATACAAGAACCAACCTCCTCAGATTGTGTCCGAGGACAATTTTCCTTGGAAAAAATCAGTTCATCTTTATTTTATTGTCATTTTGACCCATTGTAATTGTTGTCCAACTCATTAGAGCCTAATTTTCTAACCCACTCTCTACAAATTCATTGTATTGGACTTTTTGGGCCTACTTTCTTTCACTTTTTGGGCTTAGGAACCAAACCCAATCCTTACAGTAATAATCCATCTTTGTGTCCTACCCACCCATAAAATTAAAGGAGAAACATAAATAAATTGTAGTGAAGCAAAAGTGAGACAACAAAGAAAGAGAAGATAGGTAGAGTTACGTGGTTTGGCGTAATGACTTACGTCATTGATATAAAGCCTTTGATGGCTACATCTTTGATATTACTTATTAGCACTATGCCTCATATTAGAATAACATTAATAGGGTTTATATCTTTATATAGAAGCTTAGAGAGAAGGACTCAAGGGTTAGATGACCTAAATGAGATTTGTTACAAAGTTGGGTCTCTCAGACCAATACATAAAGTAAAAAGCCCTATATCAATCTCTAACACCCGCATGCAATTTTCCAAATTCAAATTTTAAAACTGAACAACTCTTGCACATTTGAGACCACAATGGATGAAGTTTTTTTTTTTTTTCCTAAACAAGACTCCAATACCAAAAGCAAATGTCCCTAGCTATGGCTAGACACAAGGCTAGTTTATATATATATATATATATTTATATAGAAATACTAGAGGCTTCATTAAACATGGGAAAAATAAATCACATATGGAAAAGAGCTTGTTCGACAAAACAAGGACTATGTTCAATCCAAACAAAAAAAAAATCATCTATACTTAAAGCATGTTTTGCTAATAAATAAGTAGGTCTATTACCTTGCCGTCTAACATGGGAGAACTCTACTTTACAAAAATCATGAACAGATGACAAAATACCACAAACAATTGGAGCAACAGAGGATGGAGAAGAGGATTGATCACATAAAGCATTAACGAATCACCCTCCAAAATAAACTCAGAATTCCCCATATCATGAGCATGAATCTTCTTGCTTATAGCACACCTTTTATTTTTTTTCTTTTTTCTTTTTTTATATAAGTTTATTTACTTATTCCGGTTTTTTTTTTTTTTTTGGAATATAAATTTGTCTAATTAAGCTGAACATTGTTTATTAGGTCAAATAATTTTCTATTTGTTTTGTGGGTCAGCCTCTTCAACTGGGGATTCGGCCTTCAGGTAATATAAATCATATAAATCCTTGAATATATTTTATTTTCCCATATTTTCTCGGCAGTCAATCGATGGGTATGGTAATCCAATACGTATGAACTAAGACGTCATTTCGTGGAGGTTTGTGTAGTTTTGATATGAGCGTTTTTTTTTTTTTTCAGTGGGACCATGAGTTGTAGCTACTTTGTTGTTTCCTTCAATTGTCAATAGCAGAAGACAACTATAACATAGGAGATATTCAACGTGTATGTAAATATGGTTTTTGTACCTATAGTAGAAAGTGTGAATTCATATTGGAGGATTATTTTAAAGAAATCACCCAGATTTTCCTTACTTTTGTCATTTTTTTGTGAGTTGAAAATGTTTTTATGCTGTACTATGTGTATATGTTTTTATCCACCAATAATAGCTTTTCATATAAAATTTGTTGTAAAAATGTTATGAACGTAGTATTACTCTAATAATAATTATGGCCTCTCAAATGTAATCCTTTAACTCCTTTTAAAAAAGATTTAAAAGCTTAAACAACATCAATAAAAATTAGCTTAAATAATCCAAACAAAAACAAGACTAGACTAAACAACAACAACAAGTAAACAAATTATTTAACAAAATGCCTATTTAAAAACATAAAGAAAAAAGTTTCTCATCATTCAAATTTGTAACTCATTTAGCCATTCAATAAAAATAATTCATAATTTCATTTCTCCAAATAATTCATAATTTCATTTTTCCTTAAAAAAAATGTATCAAGAGAAATATTGTAGTTCATGAGTTCTTCTTGGTGGCGACTGTAGTTATATATACTTTTTTTAGCTTTGTAGTTGCAACAATTTTTCTTTTCTTAGCAGCTCGACTTTTAGTTGTAGCAAATATTATCTCTCTCTATCTCCATTTTTCTCTTCTATATTATCAATTTAAATTTTCTCACTTTATAATTCTCATCTCAACATTCTTAAGTACATTTTTTTCTCTTTCTCTTTGTTAGTAGAAAGAAATTGTAATACTTTATATATTTACACTTTTTTATGAGGTTGATATATTCAAGTTATCTCTTTATTAGATTTCATATAATTTAAATTTCTTGGTGATACCATAAAAAAATTTCTAAAGCTGCTACTCCTCCTGTAACAATAAGAGTATGTTTGTTTAGAGGTGAAATAGAGTGGATGGAAAATTTTGGATGGAAAATAGGAAGAAAAACTTTTTTTAAGTGTGTTTAGTTGAATAAAGAGAAAGGAAAATAGATGATGAGGCCGAGGTGTTTTTTACTCAGGCCCACCAAAATATTCTCCCCAAAATGGGGAGAAAACTAAGTGGGGGAAGCTCATGAAATGAACTTCTAAAAATACTCCTCACATTGGATTTCACCTCTTACATGTTGGCTTTTTTTTTCTTTTTTCTTTTTCCTTTGATTTTTTTCTTTCTCTGTTAACGTGTTGGCTTCTTTTTATTTTAATTTTTTCTCTCTGTTATCGTGTTGACTTCTTTTTTTTTTAAATTTTAGAAAACACTTTTGGGTTTATTTTATTTTATTTATTTTTACTTTAATGAAGTGTCCATCTACTTAAAAGTATAATATGTTACTTTTTGTTTTATTTAATAAGGATAAGATGGTAAATTTATACAAACTTTATTTTCAACAAAATAAAAAAAAAAAAAAAATCGTTCCTCCACTTTTCCACATTTCCAACTAAACACAAATGAAGGAAACTAAATACTTTTCTATCCTCCTTTTTCATCTCCTCTCTGTTTTTCATTCTTCCACTTTTTCATCCTCCTAAGAGCATCCACATCAATTGGTGGATACTCTTCTATAATACAAAAATTCCTTCATTTTTCACATTTTGGCTAAAAAAACACCCACATCAATGGATGTAAAGTTGTGTAAAGTTGTGCATAATTATATAAATGCTACAGTGACCGTGCATATATGCACGGTCATGAGCTATGCACGGTCACTGTAGCTCGTGTATTTACCATTTTAATCATTTCTTCTCTCTCCTACATCTGACTCTCATCTCAACTCTCTCTTTCTCATCACAGCTCTCTTTTTCTCTCATCTCAACTCTACAAAGCCAATCAGCTTCTCCTTCTTCTTCAAAATCTCAGGCTTCAAAGACGAAGACGACGATAGCTCGACTGAGATCTCATGCACCACGGACTGAGTCCAATCGATGAGTTTGGGCGGCGAGTGAGTTGGGAACGCCGATCAACCTCTCCAATCCAACAATCCGTTTGGAAACGAGACGGTAACAAAGAATTGATTGGACATGGAAGGCGAAGCTCGTTACTACCTGGATAGCTCCAGCACCTCCGATGATGCCATGGGGTTTTTGTGTGGGGTCGAGGTCTTGAACTCCAGCGCCGCCGAGGATCAAGACGATGAGAGTCATTGATGATGGGATTTAGGGGTCTTGATTTTTTGTGGGGTTTTGAATTTTTGTTTGGAATTTTTGTGGGGTGATGGTGGTTGATGATTGTGGGTTGATGGTGGTGGCTGGGTGGCTGGGTGTGGGTGATTTTGGGTTTGTGTTAGGTCTGTGAGAGGGTTCCAGAGAGGAGAAGAGTGAAGGAAATAATAAAAAATGTAAAAAGAATTAATATTTTATTGAATAAAAGTATAGAATAAATAAACTAACGTGGGTGTTTTGTAAAAGTGAATGTGTAAAATAATAAAAAAAAAAATAGGTTTTTTCTTGTAAAATAGACAAAAAATTTGCATAAACTGATGTGGTACCAACAGACCCTAAATTAGAAAAAGAGAAGAAAATAAGCTAACAAAGTGTATGTGCAAGTTCTCCAAGGAAAAAGGCTGTTGCTAAATGAATTTTACAAATTCTTTTTCCACGTAACCATACATAATGAAAACTATGCATTCACATCCCTGGGCATTGAATTTCCCAATACTTTTCAGGGGCACATATAAATATATAATATATCTACAACAGCGACTCCTAAAAGACATTTCCTTTTTCGAGTGTACAAACTACAAAGCCACGTATTTCATGATCTGTACAAAAGAAAAAATGACAAAAGAACAAAGAACAGGAGAACAATATCAAATAATAAACCTATAAAATTTTTCAACAAGAAACTGGCCTCCATAATCTTTATTCGGGAAGCCAATTCAAGTTGATATCTTTCTTAGCCACTTTACCTCTAAATTTGAGAGGAATTCCTTTTACTCCGAATTCTGCCTAGTCACTTCCTCCAAAACAAGATCCACCTTGGCCGCAGTCTCCAACACAGTCGTTGTGTTCTGATTCACCTTGATCAAAGTCTCGAACGCAGTCCTTGTGTTCTGTACTGTCAAATCAATCTGACAGAACTTTTCAGTGGTATTGTTCAACTTCTTAAGTTTTATCGAATAAGAATAGGCTTTGAAACAGTAGTTCCAACTCCAACGCTTGATTTTGGAGCACTTGAGAACCAGCTCCTTGCCCTCTTCATTTGTTCAATCAAGATCAAGTGATCAACCTCTTTGTTTCCTTCTCTGGGTGACCAAGAGCTAGGCTTAATCGTCTTATCTCTTGGACCACTGGTGCTACACCATCTAGCGTGGATTCTAAGCTTTTTAGAATGGATTTGAACATGATGATTTGGCCCACCACATGCTTAACTGTTTCATGCAAAATAGCAAATCCCTCTGCAAAAGCCGCCCCCACAACACTATTAAAGATACACATTCAGTAACAGTTGAAGAAGGAAACTCAGAACCTCCAACGGCTAGTTAATGGCTAGAAACGATGCCGTATAACTTAGCTTGTTTATATTCTTAATGAAACGGATCGTTTTGGTGTTCTGAGTATTGTTTAATGAAACGGATCGTTTTGGTGTGTTGGCCTCACTTCGTCTTGTCCAACCACCTTCTTCCAGTATTCTGTTCCTATGCTGAGATTCAGAGTTAGCTTCAGAGAGCTCCAACTACCTCTAAACCTTCCAGTTGTCATTCCAAGAATCTCGGCGTATATTGCTCTTCAGAGAGCTCCAACTACCTCTAAACCTTCCAGTTGTCATTCCAAGAATCTCGGCGTATATTGCGGAGTTGGTTACATTCAGTTATAACTGTTATAGTCTCTAGATTGTTCTTGATGTATTTATAAATAGCTTTTGGGGATTGTAGTTTAATTCATTCATTTCAATCATCAGTGAAAGATATTACTCTGAGTTACTCTCTCTCTTTTTCTCTCGCTTCCTTTTTCTCTTTCACTGCTTGCTCTTATTTCCGCCATTGTTGTACACACTCACAAGCTTAATAATTCTACAAACACACCCTGCAGCAAGTTCTCCTGCCATAGCTTTGGAAACTACCCCAATTAAGAAACAAATACAATACTAATATATATATATATATATACCCGACTTTACCAAAAACAGAGATTTTGGAGCGTTTGGAAGAGGAGTCTGAGGAATGTTATTTAGATATTTTTGATATATATGGGTAAAAAAGTGTATAGAAATGTGTGTAATGTTGTTTAAAATGCTTAAAAGTGTGTTTGAACTTAACCACCGAACACCCCCGATCTCAAAGCTCTTCTATTTGTTCTGCTCGATCTCAGCTTTGATGCAAAACAATCTGAGAAAAAAGAATTTATTATGCTTCTTGTGTGTGTTGTTGGAATCAAGTTGACTTTTGACCACAGAGTTTACATATATCAGCAACAAGGAAAAAGTAGTGGAAGTTTCTATGGCTGCAACAATAGTTAGGAACACCTTCAACTAAAATTAGGAACACCCAAAAAAAAAAAAAAAAAATTATTTGTTCTATTTTCACAATTTAATTAGGAACACTCTCAACCAAAATTGTGTTCTGTGGCTGTTTTCGTCTCAGTTTAAAACATCGAAGAAAAAAAATATATATAGTGGCGGCAACAAAAACTGAGAAAAGAAAAATAATAAGAACAAGACGAGGGACTGGGAAAGAGAGAATGCACTGGTGTGATGGCATCCAGCTGTTTGAAACTTTGAAAAGAATATTGAAAAGTGTGAGAGACAATTGAAATAAATTGGATAGGTGAGAAAGAGTGGTATACGTGGGTGGGTTTGGGAAATGGAAAAGTGAATATCAAAAAGGTTATATGATTTTAAGGGGCGGGCTCCCCTCCCGTTATAATATCTCCAGTTTTCTCATGTTTTTACACCGATGAAAGACACGTGGCAAGCAACAAATCCTAAGGTTAGAAATAAGCCACATAATTTTCTCTACCTTTTAACCTTTTTCAGTTTTCAATAAAATTTTTCTGGGTTTGCTTCAATCATCTGTTAAGAAAAATAATCTTTCAAAATCATATTTTGATGGTTTCTACCATCACAAAATGATCAGCCACTCCAGACCCATATCTAGGAAGCTCAAGAACTCTTTCAAGAGCTTCAAAGCTTGATGGAACAACTTTTGTTGGAGAACAGAACAATGAATTGGGGGTTTTGATTTGGGTTTTATTAAATTGTGATTTGAATGTGAAGAGAAAAGCCAATTAATTGGATAAATGAATCAAAAAATTAAGGAATAAAAGATTAGAGAAGAACATCATGGCTGCTTTCAAAGCTTTGAAGAAGTTGAGGAAGCTTTCAAAGCTTCCATGGCTGATTCTTTCACAGCTTTCAAAGCATATTCAGAAGTCCCATGCCAAACCCACAACCCATCGGAACTCCCACGGCCATAAATCCATATCAAACCCGATATCTCACCTCCCCAAGCTCGCCAGAGGACCTCAATTTCACACGCCTCCACCAGAACGAGCCTCGATGCTCATAGCGGCATAGCCATGAAACCCACCGTGTCAATCCAAACAGCCATGGTTTCTTGTTTTGCTATGCCAATCTTAGCTGTGAAACCCACAGTTTTAGTCCAAACCCATTGCCATCAAGTTCTGATCTGCCAATTTGGACGCATCTGATGCTCAGGTAGATGAGGTCCGTTTAGGGTGGGTATGTTGGGGAAAGATGCGAAGAAGAAGGAAAGACAAAAAAATTGAGAGAAAAAAGTGGTATTTGACGTGTGATTTTTCTAACCTTAGGATTTGTTGCTTGCCACGTGTCTTTCATTGGTGTAAAAACATGAGAAAACTGGAGATATTATAACGGGAGGGGAGCCCGCCCCTGATTTTAATTACTCAAAATGTTGGTTTTATTTACAAAAATGCCATTAATGATTTTTTTTTTTATAAGATGCCATTAATGATTTTATTATTTTATTTATAAAAATAACCCTATGCAGATATGCTTACTTTTTCTAAGAGTTGAAAAAATAAACTGATATATTGAATTTTTAATTTTTTATATATATATGAATTGGGGGAAGTAAATGCAAATATGGTGTCTACTAATGCAACTAATAAACAATCATTTAATTAATCAATAATTAATTGAGAGAAGCAACTAACAAACAATAATTAATAATTTAATTAACCAATATATTATAAAAGACAAATAAATTAAATTATATTAGGCTAAACAAAAATTAATAATTTTATAATTAATAAAATAATAATATAATAAATTATAGTTTATAAAAGACAAACAAATTAATGAAACAACTAAACAACAATAATTAATAATTTTATTAATATTTCAAATGAACTTATAGTTTATTGTTTATTCTTTTG